>NC_052319.1:10720703-10730703 GCF_016432855.1 Salvelinus namaycush | reverse complement strand
GAGCTAATCTAATCCCCCCACTGCTCCCACTAGAAAAGACGAGTATTAGCAGCCATATGTCAACCAGATTTGTCAGATTATTCATTACAATTAATTGCTGTTCTCACTTAAGGCCTTTAAGGCTGTGAATTGCTCTGAAATCTATTGCAAACACCAAAATTATGAGTAAAAGACTTTAGCCCTGTCATTCAAATTTCAGGCTGACCTTTAGAAGAGGCTGGCGCTTCCACAGGAGCAGGAGGGAGAGGCTTTCTAATTGGGGTTGCTTCAGCCCTTTCTTTATTTTCAAACTATTGTAAAGGTAGACAGTCTGTCTATGTTGACAGTGGAGACAGGGTTTGAAAGCCAGACGAGTCCATTATGATTCTATTCCACTGTCCATGGAAGTAAAGAGTATTTCATTTTTTTCCCCATTGTATGGTAGTATTTGTCAATGTGATCAAAATGTATGATTATTATTTATTTCGTCATTATCAATAACTTGATGCCATTGCGAAACTGTACTGTTGTTGTGAAACTGTACTGTCAACGGAACTCCAATGTGGACCTTTTTGAGTGGCAGCTGGGTTGCAGCCTTATAACCACCTGAATTAATGTCCTGTCCAAGAGAATCAGCCATAATACTTCAGTGATGAATGTTTCTATAGTTAAGGCTAGGCCCTTACCCGAGAGATAAACTATACAAAGCCTATTCCAACCGACTCAAGTCACATTGACCAGAACAATAATAAAACAAGCCATTGACTATTACATGTAAAACATTAAATGACATGTTCTCCTTTGGAAATGGGGGTCGTGGATTTGCTCACTTATTCTCCATTAGAAACCGACCTGGAAAAAAGCTTTGCGATCAGATTGCTTCAATCAAATTCACTAGTCCTCGAAAAGGAAAACTCATGTCTCCCAAGCAAATTATAACAATGTGATTGACATGAAATTCATGTGGCTGATTCTTTGCTGATGAAATATTTTTGGTTAATTATAGCGTTGAAGCGCTAGAGAAGTGATTTTATGCTGTTCTGATTGGCTCACTTAATTGTGCTTTATGAGACTGGGGCTTATCTGAGGATGGTGAGACCCTGAGTTAGACTTTAAGTGGGTGGTGGAGATCATTTTCTGGCTGTATTACCGAGCCCACCGTTAATGAGAAGGTGGAGGTAAGAGAATCCATCCCAATATCAATCTCTGTCTGTAGTGTGTCCCACCTTTCCATTCGTTGTCTTATTCACATCAGGTCCTACTCACAATCACATTGCTGATGATTGACAAAGTTATACTGTTTGCTTATCTCATGCATTAGTAAGGTAATTATGATGCAATGAAAATGCATTGGATGTGATAAGAGGATATGATAAGAAGTACTTGTCCTATAGGCATCCTCTCTTTCTGGATTTTACACCAGATTTGTTTCAATGTAGCTTTGAGCTGTTCGATGAGAGCCCCTATCCAGCTGTGTATTGGGGGAGGGAGGGGGGGGGGGGGGGTGGGTTGGTGTGTTGTTGGAATATTTCAGATTCTCCCCTATACACATGGCACCTAGTGGATCGATGGTTGAAATGTGGATGATGCCTCGCCTGGGCTCGTCACTGTACTCCTGTAGACGGACACTTCCTCATTATACTACAATACGCTTGGCACTAAAGGTCAATCTCTCAGAACATAATCACACACGATCAAAACCACAAACTTCTTATACCAAGAAGACAGTAAATAGCTGGAGGGTTTCTTTTCTACTACCACAGAAGTGCTTCCAGTCTGTTTATAAGCTGATAGTGTGGGGGTGACATGAATTAAGAACAGGCAGATATGATAGTTTGTTAACTTTGACTATGGACAGTGATGCATATTAATGTGTATATGAATGTGTGAAAATAATACTTGATATACCGTAGACTTTGGCGATTTATTCAAATCACTATCTTTTTGAACAGTTTTTGATAATGCTGTTGATTTGTGTATGGTTAATGACTGCGCTCCAAAGTCAGACATTTGAATTTTTGGGGTTAAAATCGAAGAGGTGGAGCTTGGTGTCCAATCTCTTTTCTTCTGAACCGAGGATCAGGTTGTCATGATACGAAACGTCAAAGTCAGAGACAGAGAGATAGAGAGAGAGAGAAACACATCCCTCTCCTCCATATTAACATAATGAGGAAAACACACTTAGTGGGTCATGACCTGATGTCATCTGATTATACCCATGATTAATGATATCCTTTTACCAAAACACTCAGCCCCCATACTGTATCTGATAGCTTTGATCAACTCATGCACATTTTTTCTGTGGTCCTTGTTTTGCAAATGCTTGGTTTGATCAACAGTTCGGTTTTATTTAAAAATCCTACTTTTCTTTAAAGAGAAACTCCACTCAAATTTTTTTATTTTGGTATTTTTTTCGTTTGTCCACATTTTAGGACTGTACCAATAGTGGACTAATGAAAAAAATGGATAAAGATCGTTTTTGAGTGGATGTTCCCTTTAAGATGACTTTTGTTTTAAAGGGGTAATCCAGAATTGTTACATCTATTTTTGGACTGTAGTATTCGAGGACAACAGTGGCAGTAAATGAAGGGGGAATCGAAGAAGTGTAGTTGGATACATCCATGTGTGCTTCTGCTTCCCATTGGTTCTGAGGATTCTGTGTTCCTATTAGGATGACACATAGGAACAGTTGGAAGCACAGCTTGTAACTGGTCTACCACAAGCTGTCAAAGAACAACACTTTCCACAAAGTCCTTGAGATGGTCTCTGAGATGATTTGATTTTTGTTTGTCGAGGGTAAGGAAAAATCCTAGACTTTTGTGAAAACAATTTTGTCAGGTTACCACTCAGTCTCCTCTCCAGATAACAATGTGCACTGTAGTGGGTGACTCAGTGTAAACTATTTCCCTCTGTTTTGCCTCTGTCCAGTCGCTATGCAGACACAAAGCCCTCAGTGTTGCCTGGATGTAGGCTACAATGTCCGTCTGTCTGCTTAATTGCAAGTGGGATGAATGTTCATTTACGCAGTAAAAACCTTCTTTGTAACACTTTTATAGCCCAGAGGTGTAGATTTACATCTTAGGGAGACAATGAATTTTTGCTTGTTCAAACGGGGGTGACAGGGGCCCGGCATTCCTTGGCCTCCTACACCACATTGTTCTATTGTTTGTGATCACCTCACTGCCACGAGGAGTCCCAGTTGGTGTAGGGGGCAGGGCCTCGTGACCTTTGTATGAACTTGTTCACAGGGCGACATTCTGGCACTCTATTGGTTCAATATGTGTTGTTAAGACTTGAGAGTGCACATGCCTAGCTGAGCTTCCTTGTGTCTAGACTCGATGGTGCACTGCGCAGATATTAGTTTGGTCCTGTGTTTAGGGTAGGGATTGGAGCATTGCATTGCAAATGACATCGTGTTCATTCATAGACATACTGTTTTCTAAATGTGTCCGAGAGAAATACAGATATGATCAACATCAGATGTGCTGTAAGCAGACTAGAGGTTGGTAGTTGCAGTGCTGTACTTGTATTGCTGTGTATTGTGTAGACTAGTGTTGTATAATTATATGACAGGAGTTTCAAGCCTCAGGGGGGATCACTGCTAGATTTCAGTAGAAAGGTTCCCAAGTGCCCCATGTTTATTTTCAACAAATCAGACCAGCATCTGTGTATGGGGCTGTCAAAAAAAATTAATGAAAAGTCATTCTAATAGGTGACCTCTGACCTACTTCATATTTTCTGTCAATTATGACAGTATGAAGTCATGCATAATTATGAGGCTTGGTCGGCCTATTATAATTCCCCAATAATTTGTGTTTATACGAAGTTACCCCAAGACCACGTTATTTTCACCACTGGTAGCCACGCATAACTAATGTATCACTCCCAAAGAAAACAAAACAGCAGCCATTTTAACAAGAGTGCATTGGAATATTACAAATACACATAGCCTAAAAACATAATATGATCATATTACTCACACACTGACCATGCATGGATTCAAGGGATTCAGTTCCAGTGAATAAATACAAATGAATATCTACTGTACTGTGCTATTTCTCAAGCAGCTGTTTGCATTGCTAGTTGCTGCATACATTCTCCCTCTCAATATGACACCACTATGGGCTAATTGTTTTTTTGTTAATGATACCTTATTCACCAGTAAACGCCACGCCGACGTCTTGGGCTCTTGTGTGACTCAGGTATGTGTAATTACATTTCTTAAGGTCAACCTCTCACCAGGACGAATTAGTGAAATTGCATAGTTGACCACTTCAGGGCTCAGATGCAAATGCAATTAACTATAGTTAATAGATCTGTATTACAATGTAAGACAATGACATGGATGGATCTCGATTGACACAGAGGCTCGTGACTGATGAAATAATATTTTTGGGAAAAATGTCATCTTTGCAATTTCTTGACAGTTTTTGTCTTTTATTTATTTGTAAAGTATTAAGATAAGTAGTGGCTAATTTGATAATTTGTTAATTAAGGACAAGTGTATCTGTTGTTAATCCTGAATGCCATTGTGAATGCTGAGTTATACACCATCACATGATTGGTTTTCTCCCACAATAAGAGACAGGCTATGAGATATTGATCAGAGGCTATCCTGGTCAATCCTGGTCAATAAAGCCCTGCCTCTCCGGCTGGCTTGCAGGCACGAGGGTATCCGGAGGAAACCAAATGATGGAGGCCCATGTATGAGCCGGCCCCTGCGGTCTTGTAGAACTGGCCAATGCAAATGTACAAGAAACAGGACCTAAGCTTGGTGGAGGTCTTTCAATCACAGAGGGGCAATAGTTCAACCCCCGCCATGCATAATCCCAGCCTTGAAACCCCAGGGATTT
This sequence comes from Salvelinus namaycush, assembly GCF_016432855.1. Classification (NCBI taxonomy): domain Eukaryota; kingdom Metazoa; phylum Chordata; class Actinopteri; order Salmoniformes; family Salmonidae; genus Salvelinus; species Salvelinus namaycush. The sequence goes on along the minus strand of NC_052319.1, from coordinate 10,725,871 downwards.
GGCACTGCTCCGCGCTCCAACCTGGTCAATGGCACAAAGATATTAGATAGCCATATGTAGGTAAACAGACCTCTCATGATAACACAATACGATCGCTTCCTTTCCACCCAGGAATATATTTAAGCTCAATTCGTTCTTCTGCTGGAAAGCTAAAATTGAAGGCTTAGCTTTTAGCCAAGGCCACCAGAATTCCATGCAGCCGTTTGCGTTGTTTAACATCCCTGATATATCTCTTGCTGAGAAGAAATTGGTATCTCTTCTCCATGAATTAAGTTCCCAGTGTGTTCGTATTATACCCCAGCTTGGACTAAAGAGCTGTTGGCGGAGGAAGGGGCCTGGTGCTAGTCGAGGGTTTGGAGTGTGTTTAGAGGGAGGGATGATGAAAAGATGAAAAACACGCTCAAATCCTCACAAACTCTTATGACAGAGAATGGTTTGGCACAGTGTAAAGTTACTTTCAAATCTGCATTTCAGCAAATGATCAATATGAGTCTAAATGGTAGTAAACTGATATGTTCTTGGCTTGTTAGGATATGATCTGATTATGATATATTACTTATGATAGCTGTTGTCATATGTGTGACAGCAAAAATTTTTACTCACGTTCCGGTACCTTCTGTATAGCTACCCTCTGAATATGATGCAACACTTGGTTGATACCCAGGTATTTTAATGGTTAGGGAAGCTACTCTGTCTCTGTCTAAGATTCTCTTTCTTTCACACACACACATGGACGCCTGACACACTCATTCATGCATGCGCACACACATGCACATGTACACACACACACACACACACACACACACACACACACACACACACACACACACACACACACACACACACACACACACACACACACACACACACAAAGCTCAAGTTGAATAGAGCGTCTGTCTGTGTGGGGGAGGGGGGGGGGGGGGGGGGGGGGAAGGGGAGAGGGGGTTGACAGCGTGCTCCAGGTCCCCGTCCCTCCACCGGTCCCCCAGCAGCCCAGCAGGAGCCACTCCAGCCTGAGAGAGGATCCTTCCGGCCAGCGGGAGATCCAGGGGGAGGGGGGGGGGGCGGGCATGGAGAGACACAGCAAAGGCCACTTTAGACCCCCCTCACATTAGACAAGTGAAAAGAGCTCAGTGATGAGGAGCCGACACTGATCATTCAACCCTGTCTGTTTGTCCATTATTTCAGACAGGGTGAAGTGACAGGATAAAACGTATTTAAAATAAAATAGATTATCTGCTTTTTGTTTGAGACAAATGTAGCTGAAATAGCCACAGGAGAGCATAGATACCGCTAAGGTCCTCTCAAATAGCTCTGCTCAAGTCATACTATGGTTCAGGTTATTTTCCTTCACTCTAGGAGAAATTCCATCATTTTCATCACTAAATAAAAAACATGAACGTTCAGCGCAAATGTTTTTAATAAATACACAAGATGGCCAAAACTATGTGGACACCCCTCCATAGACTAACACTGACAGTAGAATGGCCCATACTGACGAGCTCAGTGATATTCAATGTGGCACCGTCATAGGATGCCACCTTTCCAACAAGTAATTTTGTCAAATTTCTGCCCTGCTAGAGCTGCCCCGGTCAACTGTAAGTGCTGTTATTGTGAATTTTAAATGTCTAGGAGTAACAACAGCTCAGCCACGAAGTGATAGTTCACGCAAGCTCACAGGACGGCACCGCCGAGTGCTGAAGTGCGTAGCGCGTAAAAATCGTCTGCCCTCAGTTGCAACACTCACTACCAGTTCCTAACTGCCTCTGGAAGCAAAGTCAGAACAGTTCATAACTGTTTGTCGGGAGCTTGATGAAATGGGTTACCATGACTGAGCAGCAGCACACAAGCCAAAGATCACCATGCGCAATTCCCAGCGTCGGCTGACTCTGGAGCAGTAGAAACGCGTTCTCTGGAGTGAATCACGCTTCATATCTGGCAGTCCGACGGACAAATCTGGGTTTGGCGGATGCAGGGAAACGCTACCTGTCCCGATGCATAGTGCCAACTGTAAAGTTTGGTGGAGGAGGAATAATGGTCTGGGGCTGTTTTTCATTGTTCGGGCTAGGCCCCTTAGTTCCAGTGAAGCGAAATCTTAATGCTACAGCATACAATGACATTCGAGATGATTCTGTGCTTCCAACTTTTTGGCAACAGTTTGGGAAAGGCCCTTTCCTGTTTCAGCAGGACAATACCCCCGGGCACAAAGCGAGGTACACACAGAAATAGTTTGTCAAGATCGGTGTGGAAGATCTTGACTGGCCTGTACAGAGCCCTGACCTCAAACCCATCGAACACCTTTGGGATGTATTGGAACGCCGACTGCGAGCCAGGCCTAATCGCCCAACATCAGTGCCCGACCTCACTAATGCTCTTGTGGCTGAATGGAAGCATGTCCCTGCAGCAATGTTCCACCATCTAGTGGAAAGCCTTCCCAGAAGACTGGAGGCTGTTATAGCAGCAAAGGAGGGACCAACTCCATGTTAATGCCCATGATTTTGGAATGAGATTTTCGATGAGCAGGTGTCCACATACCTTTGGCCATGTAGTGTATATTCAGATATAAATATACATTTTCTGTTGATTATGCTTACAAAATAACCTATTTATGCATGGCTGTATTTTATTTTCATCACAAAACTTCTGAGGAAGTTATCTCAAAGAAGACAAAAAAACAGAAGTGGCTACAGGGCCTTCAGAAAGTATTCATACCGCTTGACTTATTCCACATGTTGTTGTGTTACAGCCTGAACTCAATACCGCATAATGACAAAGTGAAAACATGGTTTTAGATATTTTTAAATATTTTTAAATATTTTTTAAATGAAATACATAAATATCTTATTTACAACCGAGTCAATACTTTGTAGAAGAAAATTTGGCGGCGATTACAGGGATTACAGCTGTGAGTCTTTCTGGGTAAGTTTTCAAGAGCTTTGCACACCTAGATTGTACAATATTTGCCCATTACTCTTTTAAAAATTATTCAAGCGCTGTAAAATTGATTGTTGATCATTGCTAGACAGCAATTTTCAAGTTTTTCAATAGATTTTCAAGCAGATGAATTTAAAAACTGTAACTAGGCCACTCAAAAATGTCATTTTTTTGCCACATTTTTTTTAGTATTACTTGAGTAACTTTCTATCTACACTTTTACTCAAGTATGACAATTGGGTACTTTATCCACCACTGGATTTGCCCCCAAAATAGCATTTTGTATTCAGGAAAAAAAGTGAATTGCTTTGACACATTTTCTGCAGTATTACTTTAGTGCCTTGTTGCAAACAAGATGCATGTTTTGGAATATTTTTATTCTGTACAGGCTTCCTTCTTTTTACTCTATTTTGGTTAGTATTGTGGAGAAACAACAATGTTGTTTGTTGATCCATCCTTAGTGTCTGCAGCCATTAAACTGTAACTGTTTTAAAACCGCAACTGGCCTCATGGTGAAATCCCTAAGCAGTTTCTTTCCTCTCCGGCAACTGAGTTAAAAAAGACAGCTGTATCTTTGTAGTGACTGTTTTTTTTATACATTATCCAAAGCTTAATTAATAACTTCACCATGCTCAAGGTGATATTCAGTGTCCAATTGGTCCCCTTCTTTGCGAGGCATTGAAAACCTCCCTTGTCTTTGTGGTTGAATCTGTGCTTGAAGTTCACTACTCGATTGAGGGACCTTACAGATAATTGTGTGGGGTACAGAGATGGGTTAGTCATTCAAAAATATTATTGAACTCGGACTGAGTCTATGCAACTTATTATGCGATTTAAGCACATTTTCACTCCTGAACTTATTTAAGCTTGCCATAACAGAGGTTGAATACTTACTGACTGAAGATGTTTCAGCTTTTCAGTTTGTATTCATTTCTACAATTTTCTTCAAACACAATTCCACTTTGACATTATGAGGTATTGTGTGTAGATCAGTGACACAACAAAATGTGGACAAGGAAAAGGGTGTAAATACTTTCTGAAGGCACTGTACTTCCTACCCCTGTAAACCATGTGGGTGCTTGTTCAGAAATGTAGGCACTCGTGAGTGTGCGATGATAATGACGGGATAATAGGATTCTATTAGCCGTTCAGTTTTTGAACGCCTAATAATTAGATAATTGAATGACGCTAATTTAGAGAAAATGAGAGACCCAGTGGTGTTAATGCAACCTGTGTTTCCAGATGCTTGTCTCTAAACAGCTAAGTGAACTACCTCATCATAGCCCACCATCTGGGAATTCCACTCTGAAGCAGGAATAGGAGATGGTGCCATAACAGATTTTAAAACAGGCATCTGACGTTACAACTCACTAAGTTAAAGGGTCCATTTAGGGTCTCTCACTAACGAATACAGTCTTAAGCATATTAAGCACCCTGATTATGAACTTCCAGTTCATTTAGGCGCTGCCGTAATGCTAATTTCAACTTTTTAGATGAAGGTAAATAAGGTCATTACCGTTTGTTCGACATTAGCATATCTCACCGGTGTAATTCTCCCAGAATATTGCACTGCGGCTGCTTCCCTGCTTCCTTCAGTCAAATCATTCAGTGCCACACCAACACAAAGATGGGAGACAGACTAATTTATCGCAAAATTTGCACCGGAGTATAAAAAAATCATGCAAATGAGCAGGGTTCTCAATTGGAAGACACAGCATTTGGGTGACATTAATCAAATACAAATATGCAGACAAAGGTGACAGTAATCCCAATACCCCACATAAATGGCACAGCTGTGATTCTGCTCATCCTACACTTACTTGTACAGTATGCATGTACCGCAACAAAAAAATCACATACATTAAAATAACTGTCTAATGTAACACCTTTCATTTTAGCTCTGTAGTCTAATGACTATGCCTTGCTATAAGGGCGATTTGACTCGTTTTCACACTTATATATCGTCTGGTAGTTACAACCATTGAATTACGAGTTAAAATACTTTTTGTCTTCCATTGTGGTCTTATACTTCAACCCAGAAGTTGAGAGTCCGTTTTGAAGATGAGCAATGTGATTGATATTGATATGTGACCCCTTATGTGCTTATGGTCTCTGTATGCTGAACTCCATGTCTTTATTTGTTCCATATAGAGTAGACAGTAGATAGTCCAACAGGACTTCTAGATGTGAGAAGTCCCAACCATAGAAATAGACCCATTACAGACCCATTGACT
>NC_052319.1:10628203-10718203 GCF_016432855.1 Salvelinus namaycush | reverse complement strand
TATACCAGTATGTAGAAAGCTACCTGCTTTAACTGGAAATATCACAAACTTTTTATATTAAGGTCTTACAGGCCTATTCAGGTTCATTTTGACTTTCGCCCATTTGCTACGAGAGAAAATGTTAAGTAGAATTCTCCCATCCATGAACGTTGGCCCATTACTTTTGAATTACATATGGAGACTCAGACAGGCATGCATGGCTATACACAACACCATTCGTATGTGTACAACAGTGGAGAATAAGATGTTCTTGGAAGGTAGCGGTTATACCGCATGAGGAGTTCATTGTGTTCAGTGGATGGCATTCAATAACTGTGGTATGCTATTTGTCTATGGGCATTTAGGTATTGGTATTTTAAGACTATAATGGTGGAAGACTGCTTGCAAAATTCTGGTGACTTTCCCCAAATCCCCACCCTAGTCAAAAAATCCTATAGGACTAGTGTTTTTTTTTTCCATTAGAATCTTATAGGATTCTCACAGTCCTATAGGGTTTTGTGTCACCTGTATCAGAATCCTATTGGAATTCTATTGGACTACTTTTTTTCCTATTGGGAATCAAAAGTAATCCTATTGGACCCTATATGATTCTCACAATCCTATATGATTTTGTATCACCTCTATCAGAATCCTATTGGAACTTTTTTCTTAATTGAACCCATTAAATTGTAGTTTGTTGTCATTAGTTCCAGTACAATACAGCAACATGAATTACAACATTTTAGTTTATCGGAAACAACAGTTAAACATTAATTTCTGTTTTATTCACCTGTAAGAAAGCCTGTCACTTTAAGAGTGACTGATGATGTCACAGCTAGCATGAGTTCGCAGTGTTAATTAGCCACACTCAGCTCACCACAAGGCTGTGGCTGTGCAGAGAATCTCAGGTTTTCAACCTCATGAAGCTGGTTGAGAGAATGCCAAGAGTGTGCAAAGCTGTCCTCAAAGCAAAGGGTGGCTACTTTGAAATATCTAAAATATAAAATACTTTTTGGTTTGTTTAACACTTTTCTGGTTACTACATGATTCCATATGTGTTATTTCATAGTTTTGATGTCTTCCCTATTATTCTATGTAGAATATATAAAAAAACGTAGAAGATAGTACAAATGAAGAAAAACCCTTGAATGAGTACGTGTCCAAACTTTTGACTGATAATGTATATTTCTCCCTAGTTTCACCATTTACAGAGTAAGAAAATGCTCTTATGCACAATTGGATTCCTATGAGATTCTATCCTATAGTATTGAATCACAGAGATTCCAATACATGAATTAAATTGAAAAATCCTATCAGATTTTGGAACCAGTCCTATTGGACTCCTATCAGATTCTATCCTATAGGATTCTATATAATAGGATCCAATAGGATTTAAATACAAGAATCAAATAGAAAAATCCTATCAGATTTTGGAACCAGTCCTATTGGACTTCTAAAATCCTATAGAATAGGTTCCAAAATCTGATAAGATTTTCCGTTCAGATTTTTTTTTAAAGTTCATCATATAACAAAGGCAAGTTTTCCAGAAATCCTGGTCGGAGAATTCCCAATTTCTTCCTTATTCCCTCCGGATTCTGGGAATCTTCCAGCCAGGATTTTAAAAAACCTGGGAATTTTGGGAAAGTTAACATATTTTGCAAAACTACTGTGTGTATGGACATTAATTTGACCTTTTTATGTTTTTTTTTATGAGAGAAAGATCTCCTCGCTGGCCAGTATCTCTCTCTCACTGAGCTATCTAACTGGCACTACACAAGCTATGTTTGTCTCGCCAGATAGCTGGATCAATAGTCTTGTTAGCTGTCCACATTAGAATCAGTCACTGGACCACAATGTATATAAAAATATAGTGGAGGAGACACTCCTGTTCCTATTGAAACAGATACACATTTCTATTAGAATCAGGGAATACAGAACATATTGTAAGAAATAGATACAACATATATATTTTTTTATTATTCTCATTGACTGTACTGATAAAGCGACTCAAAAACGATTGTTCACAAAAAAAAAAAATACAGACAACTGTTGCAGTTTGATAGTGGTTCATTTACCAGCATTATTTATTCAAATGAGTCCTTATTGCTGAAAGCAGTTGCTTCCTTCAGCAACTCAATTTATATTCCGTTGCTAAGACAAAACGTCACCCGGCAGCATAAGAACAACAACTGACCATCCAACCACCCGAATAAAAGAGTAAATCCAAGTCATACATCAAGTATCCTCATGTGCTGGAGTTGGCAGTAGAGGCGCGGATAAGCCCTCCCACATACTATGTCTTGAGAATAGCACTGTTGTCGTGCTATTGACGAGTTAGCGTTGCGTAATACCCGCATGGCTGGCGAGAAACAATCTGTAGATTAAGCCCAACAGAAGTATGCATTGTAACTCCCTGCGTTTAACCCTTACATTTCCCATCGATGTAGTCTAAGAACAATTCCCTAACAACGTGAGCTTTATTCATACAAACAAAAAACAACAACAACCACGGGTTCAGTGAATTGGTCTCGTGCTCTCTAGTCAACTTTCAAAGTGGATTAATTAAGAATTGACAGTCAGAGATGTAACTCTTTGAAACTGCCCTCATAAACAATTGGCGTACTAGTGGCAAACACATGAAATCTTTACTTTAACAGTGTGCATGAGAAAATAATTGCTTTATTTATAGTTACTGTGAAATTAAGCACGCTTAAAAGCCAGGGAGAGTATGGCTTAATCAACTCTGTTGATTCATGCTCTCAATTCGTACTGGATCTGAAAGCAAGGCACATTAAATACATTCCCTTATTACTCTATAAATGCAAGTGGCTTACCAGACAAACCACAAGTAATAAATTAAGTCATAAAAACACCAAGTGCACAGACAGATACAGAAATTAAAAGCCAGCATCAAATACAACACTTAATCCCATTCAGTATAATAAAATCATGCAAGACAATAATGTTTCCAGGAACCAATCACATCTACATACCTACTGTGGAATATTTAAACATGCTTACTGTTGATTTGTTTCAGATTTGATGTCGACTAAATTAATATAATACAAATCTAGCATTTAGAGTCTATTTGAAAGGGATAAAACATAGATGTAAATGGCAGTGAGTGAAACATGCTATCATTTACAACTAAGCCTTGCGTCGACTAGAACAGTTACATTGCATTACATAATGTAAACCATAGAATTTTATGAATGCGTGGTCCGAAATTACAATATCCAGCATACACTATTTTGTATGAAAACGCCTACCTTTTGATTTTCAGTATCTAAAATGTATAAAAGGGCACAGTAGTACGCTACACAATTCACGTTGTCAACATGCGTTGCACATTACTTTGCACTGTATTCAACATTCAGTTGTGTGCCCTTTAGAGAATGTTAAAAAATAACGGTAAAGGCATACATTAGAAAACATTCACAAACAATGTCTAAATACTCAAATAAATAGACACATTGAAATAAATAAGTCATTTCATATCTCAATGAATAATTAAAACAACTATCAAGCATAACCGAAGCAAGTTTGCAAGATTCGAGGCGAGGCATCAGCTACGTATGTGTATCAGCAGAGAAACTCCAATGGAAGATATACGGTAAGTTCAGTAAGAGTTCAGTATCTTTGGGTTGTGCAGGCCATCCTGGTCCCCAGGTCTGTATACTGCTATACAAAACGTGCTTTAACCAACCCTTCAGACTTCATTTGTCATGTCGTACATTACGCTCATGATATAATACAATCCGACATGTATGGCACGGCAACATACAAGTCAGAGGGATTTGTTTAAAGCCCATACAGATGTGGTTGACGAGGCTGGAGCGTGGCCCTGTGTACGATGCATCTTAGAGTGTGAGAGAGAGTGTGAGTGTGAGTGTGAGTGTGAGAGTGAGAGTGAGAGCAAGAGACTCTTTGAGTCATTATCATGCTAGAACATGTTCAGCTTGCCGGCCATCCTGGTTGTAAGTCAGCTCAGGCTTTAAGTGAGGAAGACCATACCACCATATACAGAACCTTCAGCCACTGGACACTAATCCAACACTAGAAAACCAGGAAATAAATGGTTCTTCCACTCAAAAAAAGTACACTAATGAAGATCAAACCAGCTTCTAGGAGCCAATCAATCTTAGAAATAACTTGGTCCAGGGGCTGTATGTATCAAGCGTCCGAGGAGGAAGGCTGATCCCCCTATCCATATAATCATATTCATTGTGATCGAAAAGGCCAAACTGATCCTAAATCAGCACTGCTTTATGAATATGGGTATTCAGTTTTATTTGTATTTTCTTTGATTCCAAGCACACAGCATGATCCTTACTAAATGAACATCCATTTGATGGCATTGATGAGTTTCATATTTAGTTTAATTAACAGCCTAATGTAAATATTTCCATTCTTTCTCCTAATTAGTTGGATTTCAGCAGAGAGTGCATATGCTCTTAACACGTCACGAAAAGTTCACGCGTCTGACACATGGAACGAAGGGCTCAGACAAGTCATGCCACCTCAACCTCAAATGAAATCCTCCTTAATACGCCGAGCGAAGTCAATGTGATGTTTATAGAATGATGTTATGTTTATGTCAATGTTATGTTTATATGCAAATGCTTCCCTGTCTCTGGTATGAGACAAACCCCTCTTCTAAGAGCAATATGGACATTGGCCTGTATTCATTGAGGGGGAAATTCAGACCCGAGTTACGCACATGCAAATGGAACTTCATTCCCTTTTTATGCACTTTTCTCTCTATCTGTTTTCTGACCTTGAACTTACGCATGGGAAAAGCTAACGCCAGCAAGATCAAAGAAATGGAGGTGTGGCGGAGGCGTGTCTACAGATACGCCATATTGTGACCTTGACTTAATGCCCTTATGATTCCACCACCTTCTGTAACGTTCGTTTTCCTCCTCGTCTGAGGAGGAGCAAGGATCGGACCAATATGCAGCGAGGTATGAAGACATAATGATTTATTTAAATAATAATAATGAAGACGAAAAACACTTAATAAACTACAAAACAACAAACGACGTAAACAGACCTGAACATGAGAACTTACAGACAACGAAGAACGCACGAACAGGAACAAACGAAACAGTCCCATGTGGCATAAACACTAACACAGGAACAATCACCCACAAACAAACGGTGTGAACAGCCTACCTTAATATGGTTCTCAATCAGAGGAAACGTAAAACACCTGCCCCTGATTGAGAACCATATCAGGCTAATTAACAATGAACCTAAACATAGAAACACATAACATAGAATGCCCACCCAGCTCACGTCCTGACCATACTAAACAAAGACAAAATAAAGGAAATAAGGTCAGGAACGTGACAGTACCCCCCCCCCCCCCCCAAGGTGCGGACTCCGGCCGCAAAACCTGAACCTATAGGGGAGGGTCTGGGTGGGCCCCTGTCCACGGTGGCGGCTCTGGCTCTGGACGTTGTCCCCACCCCACCATAGTCAATCCCCGCTTCCGTGGCCTCCTCCTAACGGCCACCCTCCATATTAACCCCACTGGATTAAGGGGCAGCACCGGACTAAGGGGCAGCACCGGACTAAGGGGCAACACCGGACTGAGGGGCCACACCGGACTGAGGGGCAACACCGGACTGAGGGGCAAGACCGGACTGAGGGGCAAGACCGGACTGAGGGGCAGCTCCGGACTGAGGGGCAGCTCCGGACTGAGGGGCAGCTCCGGACTGAGGGGCAGCTCCGGACTGGCTGACGGCTCTGGCTGGTCATGGCTGGCTGACGGCTCTGGCTGGTCATGGCTGGCTGACGGCTCTGGCTGGTCATGGCTGGCTGACGGCTCTGGCTGGTCATGGCTGGCTAACGGCTCTGGCTGGTCATGGCTGGCTGGCGGCTCTGGCTGGTCATGGCTGGCTGACGGCTCTGGCTGGTCATGGCTGGCTGACGGCTCTGGCTGGTCATGGCTGGCGGGCGGCTCTGGCTGGTCATGGCTGGCGGGCGGCTCTGGCTGCTCCTGTCTGGCGGGCGGCTCTGGCTGCTCCTGTCTGGCGGGCGGCTCTGGCTGCTCCTGTCTGGCGGGCGGCTCTGGCTGCTCCTGTCTGGCGGGCGGCTCTGGCTGCTCCTGTCTGGCGGGCGGCTCTGGCTGCTCCTGTCTGGCGGGCGGCTCTGGCTGCTCCTGTCTGGCGGACGGCTCTAGCGGCTCCTGACTGGCGGGCGGCTCTGGCTGCTCCTGTCTGGCGGGCGGCTCTGGCTGCTCCTGTCTGGCGGACGGCTCTAGCGGCTCCTGACTGACGGACGGCTCTGAAGGCTCAGGACAAACTGGCGGCTTTGAAGGCTCAGGACAGACGGGCGGCTTTGAAGGCTCAGGACAGACGGGCGGCTTTGAAGGCTCAGGACAGACGGGCAGTTCAGACGGCGCTGGGCAGACGGATAGCGCAGACGGCTCTGGGCAGACGGGCAGTGCAGGCGGCACTGGGCAGACGGCAGACTCTGGCCGGCTGAGGCGCACAGTAGGACTAGGGCGTGGTGCCGGAACTGGTGGTACCGGGCTAAGGACACGCACCTTAAGGCTAGTGCGGGGAGCAGCAACAGGGCGCACAGGGCTCTGGAGACGCACAGGAGGCTTGGTGCGTGGTGTAGGCACAGGTGGTAATGGGCTGGAGACACGCACCACAGGGCTAGTGCGTGGAGGAGGAACAGGGCTCTGGAGACGCACAGGAAGCCTGGTGCGTGGTGTTGGCACTGGTGGTACTGGGCTGGGGCGGGGAGGTGGCGCCGGATATACCGGACCGTGCAGGCGTACTGGCTCCCTTGAGCACCGAGCCTGCCCAACCTTACCTGGTTGAATGCTCCCCGTAGCCCGACCAGTGCGGGGAGGTGGAATAACCTGCAATGGGCTGTGTTGGCGAACCGGGGACACCATGCGTAAGGCTGGTGCCATGTATGCTGGCCCGAGGAGACGCACTGGAGACCAGACGCATTGAGCCAGCTTCATGGCACCTGGCTCAATGCTCAATCTAGCCCGGCCAGTGCGGGGAGGTGGAATAACCCGCACCGGGCTAAGCACACGTACAGGAGACACCGTGCGCTTTACCGCATAACACGGTGTCTACCCGTACTTTCGCTCTCCATGGTAAGCTCGGGGAGTTGGCGCAGGTCTCCTACCTGACTTCGCCACACTTCCTTGTAGCCCCCCCCCCCCCGCCCCCCCAAGAAATTTTTGGACTTGACTCTCAGGCTTCCGTGCTAGCCGCGTACCTTCATAACGCCGGTTCCTCTCTCCGGTTGCCTCTGCTCTCCTAGCTGCCTCCAGCTGTTCCCATGGGAGGCGATCCTTTCCAGCCAGGATCTCCTCCCATGTGTAGCAACCCTTGCCGTCCAAAACGTCTTCCCATGTCCATTCCTCCTTTCTCTGCTCCTGCTGCCGCTGCCTGATACCCCGCTGCTTGGTTCTTGGTTGGTGGGTGATTCTGTAACGTTCATTTTCCTCCTCGTCTGAGGAGGAGCAAGGATCGGACCAATATGCAGCGAGGTATGAAGACATAATGATTTATTTAAATAATAATAATGAAGACGAAAAACACTTAATAAACTACAAAACAACAAACGACGTAAACAGACCTGAACATGAGAACTTACAGACAACGAAGAACGCACGAACAGGAACAAACTCACAAACTAAACAGTCCCGTGTGGCATAAACACTAACACAGGAACAATCACCCACAAACAAACGGTGTGAACAGCCTACCTTAATATGGTTCTCAATCAGAGGAAACGTAAAACACCTGCCCCTGATTGAGAACCATATCAGGCTAATTAACAATGAACCTAAACATAGAAACACATAACATAGAATGCCCACCCAGCTCACGTCCTGACCATACTAAACAAAGACAAAATAAAGGAAATAAGGTCAGGAACGTGACACCTTCAAGTGTGAGGAAACTATGAATTATGCCAAGCAACCTGTAGGTTCCAAGTGGAAAAACCTAGACTACATTTTTTCTGATCAAAATAACACCAACCTCTATGCACTGTAATTTATGAATTGATAAGAACTATTGATAAGCGATAGGTAAATGAGTAATATGTTTGGAGAAGGGGATTGTAAATATAAATGACAATTGTTTTAGATCTATTTTGTGATCCCTGGAGACAAACGTGAAACCAGTCATATTTCAGCAAACTGAAAAGCATGTCAACATGACAGGTATTTCAGCATCTTTTCCACAGTGACGTATGTATACAGTAAATAGCTGCGTCGTTATTCAGAATTGTAATTGTAAGCCTATGGCTTCATAATTTGTTGGGCTGAAATTTGGAGACTCAAGCCAAGGCTGTAGCCTATGGAAACCTGTGGGCACTGGAAGTAGCGCCGAATCTACCAAATTGATTTATGCACTCTGGAATGTTTTAAATTATATGCGCTGACTTAAAAATAATAATAATACAATTTCTATCATATTAAATATTAGCTACTATCAGTAGCCACTGTCAGAAATACCCACATACATAATTGTATTTAACTAGGCAAGTCAGTTAAGAACAAATCCTTATTTACAATGACGGCCTACCGGGGAACAGTGGGTTAACTGCCTTGTTCAGGGGCAGAACAACAGATTTTGACCTCGTCAGCTCAGGGATTCGATCCAGCAACCTTTCGGTTACTGGCCCAACGCTCTAACCACCAGGCTACCTGCCGCCCCGTAATAATTCTCACTTTAGTGCGTTGACGAAAGTGTAGTCTACATTTAGCATAATTTCATTAGTTAGAGTCGCTAGCAATAGTGGATCATATTAGGCTAATGTATTACAAGTTGGGCAATCATTTGGGGCATGTAGCCAACTTGATTATGGAACGCCGACATTAGATAGCAGTTTAAACCTTGAGCCTGGCACACGACCACTGGACCGGTTTCATCACAGTTCAATGATTAGTCAGGATTAAGGTAAATTTATAGGTTTATTGTTCATCCACTATTGTACACTTTTCTCATCTTCCAATATTTCTTTGATTGAACAATTGAATATGGCAACTTTTGGCAAACCATTGTATTTTTAATTCATCAATATATTTAATGCGTACAGGCTCTCAAACCCTGTTGATGTATGATTCGTAAATACTTTCCTGAACACTAGATAATCCACAAGATCTGAGTATTTTTAAATGTACCAACTGGTGCTGAAATGGAGACGAATACCCGTGTATTTAGATGGCTTTCTTTCTGTCTGTCTGTCGATAAAATTATAATTAAAAGGTACACCGTATTTACAGGGATGGCTTTAGATAAATGTACTGAAACCCCTATTGAATGAAAATTCCACTAGAAAATTGGTTTTCAGCAGTTTAATTCAATGTATTCAGTGCGCGGAGAGCTGCAAAGCCCATTATGCACCTGCATACGGTAAATCTGAATGTCAACTACTGAGAAGTGCTTAAATAAAAACACATAAAAAGGAATAGATTTCCTAAATCTGAATCGGGCCCTAAGTGTCTAAGAGTAGGAGTGCTGATCTAGGATCAGTTGTGCCTTTAAAATCATAATGAATAAGATGACATGTACAGGGGGAAGTTGATCCTAGACCAGCACTCGTACTCTGAGACACTTTGTGAATACGGAACATTGTTTCTAAGAGCAGGGTCCTCAGCGGTGGTAAAGTGAACTTTCCATCCCAGAGCCTAGTGGCAGAGGAAGTCTGACCATGTTTAGGACTAACATGGAGGAGGATCCCCATAACGGGCCTTCATAGCACGTCTCTTATCTCTTGAGGGACAATTACCATTCCCTTTGCCTTGATCTTGTTTGTTTAACTTGACACAGTGAAGAAAGGGCTGACATTGACCAGAATCCCCTGCATTAATGTGTCTCATGTTCTGCATTCATCATTGTCACCGAGCAGGAGAAGCCTGGCAGTGTCAAGAGGAGAGGAGAGAAGAGGGAGGGAGGGAGCACATTTGTGTGTGTGTGTGTGTGTGTGTGCACTTTACTCTCTCTCTAACAGACACACACGTATACACGTATACATGCACGCACTTACACACACACACACACACACACACACACACACACACACACACACACACACACACACACACACACACACACACACACACACACACACACACACACACACACACATGGGTGCGTGTATATGCAGGCACACACGTCTATTCAAACCATGAACTATTATACACAATAGAAAACTTAAAAATGTATATTGTTTTTTTTATAGTGGACATCTTTTAGGATAGACAAAACATATATAGAGAGACCAACAACAACAAAAAATATTGCAGGGATTTGGGATTTAAGAGATTTTTAGCACAAAACACCCAACATAGAAATGATTATAATCGGACAAAATACATATACTGTACCTGCAAGAATTTGTTAAATTCCACCATTTTCATTGAGGTCAACTTCATTCAGAATTCCATGGAGTGTGTCTGCATCTATGTAGACATTGATACTCTGAAACAAAGGAAACATAGTTGAGAACCGACGTCAGTAGACTGGTGCAGTTGCTGTGTCTCCATCTCAAACACCAGAGCTATGAACCACATGGGGGCATCCCAAATGGCACCCTATTCCCTTTATAGTGCACCACTTTTGACCAGGGCCAATGGGGCTGAAAAGGGTGCCGTTTGGGACGCAGACCATGGTCTCATCAAGTCACTTCAGCGACGGTAATATCCCGAGTGACACACATCCAGTATATTCATATCATATCTGAGAGGAGGCTTCTTATGAATATGTCACCCCGGTATTTGCTCCCTAGCAACGAAACACATTTAATTTAGATATTGTGTTGACAGAAACTCCCACACAACCCCCACAGCCAACCCACAGCTCAATTAGTAGAGAGAAGAGGGGTCTCTTGCAGAGGCCTGTTGCCAGATGAATCTTTATATACAGCTAATCCATACACTTTCAATGGAATGGATGTGAATAGGTTGGGATTAACGACAGGCACCTACATTAAATACTCCCGATAGTAATACCCCAGTGGGTTTCAAACCAAACACTTCTTGAATGTTTTCCACAACATGCCGTTCAAACTGCAGGAGCTACTACTAACATCACCACGGCAATCAATGGTAATCAACATCTGATAATTCACGTGTGCATGGCAAATTCTGTTGTTATTATCACCATTATATCATTTTATTGACCATTTTAAAGTTGTTTTAGGTCCAAAGATTACAATGGCACATTCCATTGCATATGACCATTACCTTATGTCGGAGGGCCTGAATGATACTTCAAACATCATTTGACAACTAATACTCGTAATTAGCCCACCTGCTCCTCATGTCTGAGATCAGTTGGAGGGAGCGCTGCTGTCGCATGCGTGACAGAGACGGAGTGTCATGGTTACTGAGCTAAAAGAGGATCGTCAGAGCAGCGCTGCGTGGCGGCCCACTACTAAATACACACACACACACTTCAGAAGAGAGGACAAAGGGAAATGCAAAATGAGACTGATGATCGTTCGTTACCTCTAATACCCGCTGAACATCCACGGTGTTGTGAGGAAGCCCTTATTTTCTTTGTCAAACTTCCGGAACCTTTTCATATACCTGTTGACAGAAGAAATTAAGTGGTAGGTGGCAGTTGGCGCTGCGCACGGCTAGACCTCTGAGAGAGACAGGGAAGGAGAGGGGAGAAGGGGACAGTAGTGTGGAGGAGTCCTCTCCTCAGCCTGTGTCTTTTTCCCCCAAATATAATTTCAGGCTTTATTTAGACTTTAGTTACAAGGGAATACAGAGTCGACTCTGCGCTTGAACCCCGGTCTCCGGGAGGAAGTCACATTTGTGTTGAGAGCAGAGTGTCTGTCTTATTTGTCCACCTAAGCAGGAGTGAGGGTGTCGGTCAGCTGCTCGAAGCGAGGCCAATCTCATAGTACACAAACTGTTTGGCTGCAGCTAACTTCTCCTACAGGAAGTACACATAACATGAAGGTGAAGGGCCATTTGAAGACAAGACATTAATCACAGCAGCACCAGCACTACTGACACACATGAGCACACATTCATCACATAGCAGACACTCAGACACTCACATACTGTACAAACAGGTAGGCTGAAATCTACCACGAATACTGTAGCTAGTAGCTACACCTGAATCCATAATTACAGTCAAAACAGGGGTCAGTGAATTAATACTTTCACGTCCGGTTAGCTTTTAGTTTGACTTGGTCATGGATTGGTAAAGGTGCTCTGAGGAATGCAGACAACAATCACTCCACAACTGGGCTAAAGTTTCAGTGGTCCTACTGCAGGAGTAGAATTAGAGGAAGGGTGAGGCCCCATCTGAATCCATGAGAATCAAACAAGCTCTAGTTAGGTGTTTCTCTATTAATAGCCTAATACAAACAAAACCTAGACTGGAATAGAAATATCAACACAATACCTATTTAGTGGATACCCAAGTAGTGAATGGCTTTTGTTAGATGCATATGATTACAGTGTGAATGTAGTAACAGCACAGAGCAAATCTCAGTAATTAACCTATGGTAATGACCAAAGCCAATTAATGGCCTTTTAAAGATCAAACGTATCCGGGTTAATGTGAGGTTGATCAAATGCATGTGCGGGAATATCTGAGTAGGAATATCAGTGGGGGAATGGGAGAGAGATACTGGGAATGGCAGTCAATAGGATTGTTTTTCACATTTCTATTGTACAGTGAATTGTAGGAATGGTTTAAGAAGGAAAGACGTGGTGGTTTGAGTGTTGTCTGTGAGATAGGGTTGCAAAATTCCACTAACTTTCCCATAATTCCCAAGATTACAGGAATCCCGATTGGAAGATTTCCCGGAATCAGAAGGGAATAAGCAAGAAAATCTGGGACCAGTTAAAAGTTTGGACAAACCTACTCATTCATGGGTTTTTCTTTATTTTTACTATTTTCTACATTGTAGAATAATAGTGAAGACATCAAAACTATGAAATAACACATAGTAACCAAATAGTAACCAAAAAAAGTCTTAAACAAATATATATATTTTATATTTGAGATTCTCCACAGCTGGTTGAAAGAATGCCAAGAGTGTGCAAAGCTGTCATCAAGGCAAAGGGTGGCTACTTTGAAGAATCTCAAACATAATATATACTTTGATTTGTTTACCACTTTCTTGGTTACTACATGATTCCATATGTGTTATTTCATAGTTTTGATGTCTTCACTATTATTCTACAATGTAGAAAATAGTAAAAATAAAGAAAAACCCTGGAATGAGTAGGTGTGTCCAAAAAAAACAAAAAACTGGGAATCCCCTAACCAGGATTTCCGTAATGTTGGGAATTTTGGAAAAGTTACTGGAATTTTGCAACCCTATCTCACAGACAACACTCCACTCAAACCACCACGTCTTTCCTTCTTAACCCATCCCTACAATATACTGTACAATAGATGTGTAAAAAAAACAAAATGGTGGTGCAGCTCACCCTCTTTCACTGCCTGCTCCACACCAGCTGTTTTCCCATGATGCCTACAATGCGTGGGAGGACCTCCTCGGCCGCTTACACGTTCAGGAAGCCCAGCCACGTGCGCCTGACGATCACATCGATGACTGTGCATGCATACTCTTTGATGGCATACTGGATCTGGAAACAATATGGCCGTGGATACATACTCTTTAATGGAATTCTGGAACTAGAAAATATAATGCTTAGTCTATACATGTTCTTAATGCACCTCTTGTCACTCACTTATTCACTGTTCTGCTCTGTTGATTTTAGGTTAACTCTGGTAACGTTTCCTAAATTACCAGGTTTTCCAGAAATCCTGGTTGGGAATTTTGGGAAAGCTACCGGGATTATTCAACCCTATATATGATGTACATACAAACCTCAATCTCAATGTATGGGAATTTAGATACAAGGTGCTTGTGCACGAAGGGCCATCCCTTGCTGGTGACATGGGCCATTTCGGCGACCTCGTAGGCCCTCCCTCCGTAGGCAGAGGCCTAACCTAACATAGCAGGCATAAAAGAAAACGCTTGAGCGGAGTTCCTACATCCGTATTTCAGCGGAAACGGAAGCTAGGTTGAATTAGCTGTATTCCTGAAAACCGGATGCATCCGGTTGCTGGCATCTCCGCTAAGCCTAGTAGAGGCCAGATGTTGGGCCACCTGGTCACCACAGACACATTTGCAATTCAGTTCAAATCCAAACAGAATGGGCCAATGGTCCCTGGGAAATCTGTTGCATTTAAATAGCACCTTTTGATATGAGATCAATACGATGTATTAACAGTCGAGTCACTCATTGGGAGATGGCTGCAGAGGAGACAGCATGCTTTGACTATGATACATTATGTGCCAGAACTAAACAAAGAAGAAGTTATTTCAATTCAACCGGTTTTGCTACTTTTTTAACTAAAGGTCACATGCTGTCAAAATATATCAGCATATTGACCTTTTTAAACATTCCGGCAACATCAGGATCATAGACTATGCTTTCTCCCCTCTTCCTCGCTAACGAAGGGTTAAAACTCATTCACACTAAATCACATGGGGCTGCAACTCTCTCGGCTTGTCATTTGCAGGTCATTGTACAGTTCATTTGAAGTCTAACATGGCGTGGACTGTCCTGCAGATGTGAGTGTATTGTCAGGAGTACAGAGCCTGAGTGATGCATTGACAGAGACAGAGCAAGCTGCACTGTTAGCACCTCTAATCTACTGTGCTGAAAGCACCGATGTTTAATTCACTCACTGGGCAAGATGAACACATTGGGATGTCAGGGAACTGATGGCATCATTTTCATTTGACACCAGCTTCCGGGATTGTCTGGATTTATGTATTTAGGGAGCCATGCAATTTAGCTTTACAAATGGGCCTGACTATTCATTAGTATAGTGCTACAAATTGATGTCATACAATTATGGCAGACCGTACTTTAAAGTTGGCACCTCAATTAATCATTTCAACTAAACTCAGCAAAAAAAGAAACGTCCTCTCACGGTCAACTGCATTTATTTTCAGCAAACTTAACATGTGTAAATATTTGTATGAACATAAGATTCAACAACTGAGACAAACTGAACAAGTTCCACAGACATGTGACCAACAGAAATTAAATAATGTGTCCCTGAACAAAGGGGAGGGTCAAAATCAAAAGAAACACTCAGTATCTGGTGTGGCCACCAGCTGCATTAAGTACTGCAGTGCATCTACTCCTCATGGACTGCACCAGATTTGCCAGTTCTTGCTGTGAGATGTTACCCCACTCTTCCACCAAGGCACCTGCAAGTTTCCGGACATTTCTGGGGGGAACGGCCCTAGCCCTCACCCTCCTATCCAACAGGTAGGTCCCAGACGTGCTCAATGGGATTGAGATCCGGGCTCTTCGCTGGCCATGGCAGAAAACTGACATTCCTGTCTTGCAGGAAATCATGCAAAAAATGAGCAGTATGGCTGGTGGCATTGTCATGCTGGAGGGTCATGTCAGGATGAGCCTGCAGGAAGGGTACCACATGAGGGAGGAGGATGTCTTCCCTGTAATGCACAGCGTTGAGATTGCCTGCAATGACAACAAGCTCAGTCCGATGAGGCTGTGACACACGTCCCCAGACCATGACGGACTCTCCACCTCCAAATCGATCCCTCTCCAGAGTACAGGCCTTGGTGTAACGCTCATTCCTTTGACGATAAACGCGAATACGACCATCACCCCTGGTGAGACAAAACCGCGGCTCTTCAGTGAAGAGCACTTTTTTCCAGTCCTGTCTGGTCCAGCGACGGTGGGTTTGTGCCCATAGGCGACATTGTTGCCGGTGATGTCTGGTGAGGACCTGCCTTACAACAGGCCTACAAGCCCTCAGTCCAGCCTCTCTCAGCCTAATGCGGACAGTCTGAGCACTGATGGAGGGATTGTGCGTTCCTGGTATAACTCGGGCAGTTGTTGTTGCCATCCTGTACCTGTCCCGCAGATGTGATGTTCGAATGTACCGATCCTGTGCAGGGGTTGTTACACGTGATCTGCCACTGCGAGGACGATCAGCTGTCCATCCTGTCTCCCTGTAGAGCTGTCTTAGTACGGACATTGCAATTTATTGCCCTGGCCACATCTGCAGTCCTCATGCCTCCTTGCAGCATGCCTAAGGCACGTTCACGCAGATGAGCAGGGACCCTGGGCATCTTTCTTTTGGTGTTTTTCAGAGTCAGTAGAAAGGCCTCTTTAGTGTCCTAAGTTTTCAGAACTGTGACCTTAATTGCCTACCATCTGTAAGCTGTTAGTGTCTTAACGACCGTTCCACAGGTGCATGTTCATTAATTGTTTATGGTTCATTGAACCAGCATGGGAAACAGTGTTTAAACCCTTTACAATGAAGATCTGTGAAGTTATTTGGATTTTTACTAATTATCTTTGAAAGACAGGGTCCTGAAAAAGGGATGTTTACTTATTAAGGATTACTTAAGGTTGCCAATTCCGGTAAGCAAAATTCCCAGGTTGGAGGATTCTGGATTTTCTGCTTATTCCTTCCTGATATCGGGCATCTTCCATATGGGATTTATGGAACACTTGGGAATTTTAGGAAACCGTGCAGCTACTAGTTGTTGTGCCCACCTCTACCTTCATCCCGTAGTCCTGTACCAGGCGGCTGTACATGGTAGGACTCCAGTCTTTAGCTCCCTCTAGCATCAGCCCCACTGTCTTACTGGGGCCAGCAGAAAGGTTATGGGCCTTGACTGCAGCATCCAGGGTCTCCTCCACCATGGAGCGATATGTTGTCCAATTCCCACCGAGACAAGGATTCAAATGGTGTTATTACCACACTACCTGTAATATACTTGTGTTAATATTGTGTTATTACCACACTACCTGTAATAGACTTGTGTTAATATTGTGTTATTACCACACTACCTGTAATAGACTTGTGTTAATACCACACTACCTGTAAAATAATTGTGTTAATATTGTGTTATTACCACACTACCTGTAATAGACTTGAGTTAAAGGGTGTATATGAAACAAGGGGTCAGGGATAAGGAAACCCTTCACCAGGCACCATATTATTGTTATTGCAAAGTACTTTTGAACGTTCTGGACGTTTGGCGTTCTGAAACAATGGACTTTGATGTCACTCGGGGAACCAGTCAATCAACTGCAGCATATTACTATACCAGAGACCATAGAAATAACCGGGAAAAGGTTAAATATTTTTCATGAAATTGATAGGACATTGCCCAATACCAGAATTTAAGATGGAATTGCCTATTCATTCATATAGGTATCTGATCCTAGAAATAAAAATACATCTCTATTATGAGCATCCACATATGCGACAGGCCTATATGATCAATGACTTGTGCTTCACATTTGCAACGTTGATCATGCAATGCATGCATGCACAGTCGGGAGCTAAATTGGTGGATAAGCTTACCTGCTTAATTGGATAATAATCACAGTTGAAAAACTCATCATATACTCATTTATGCCTTATGGAACATGAAAGGCAGCCAAAGTTGGACTACCTCTTTTTGAACTACATATTGCTAGTTATTGATAGATTGAAATGGTCATAGCATTTCTGTTGTCAATACTGCGCCCACAATACAGTAGCCTAGAGGCGAGGGAGCTCAAGTCTATAACAAGCGGCATCCGGCCCTTCAATCATTAGAAAGGCACATTAGATTTGCAGTTTCTGAAATCGACATATCTGCAACTAGCTATTCATTACAGTAGCTAGCTAGCTAAACTTGCGAGTGCTTTGTTAATTTTATTAGAAGTAGCCTACGTTTTGAGAGGTGAAAATGAACGCACATATAGCCCTGGTTCCCAGTGGTCCTGTGGGCTGCCAACTCCTGTATCTCTCGGCCTTGCTCGTGCGCTGTGCTGTCCCTCCAATAACGGCTTAAATAATAGTCAGAGGAGATTTCTAGGCAGAAACCATGGCATGTTTTCTAAGATGAGATCTTGTTAGCTAGCGATAATTTTTTAAATTTTAATATATGCTCAAGTATAGTTAAATATAAAACAAATAAAAATAATATACTTCAAACATGAGATGTACTTTTCTAGTATATCTGAAGTATACTATGCAGTTGAAGAAGGAAGTTTACATACACCTTAGCCAAATACATTTAAACTCTGTTTTTCACAATTCCTGACATTTAATCCTAGTAAGACTTCCCTGTTTTAGGTCAGTTAGGATCACCACTTTATTGTAAGAATGTGAAATGTCAGAATAATAGTAGAGAGAATTATTTATTTCAGCTTTTATTTCTTTCATCACATTCCCAGTGGGTCAGAAATTTACATACACTCAATTAATATTTGGTAGCATTGCCTTCAAATTGTTCATCTTGGGTCAAACGTTTCATGTAGCCTTCCACAAGCTTCCCACAATAAGTTGGGTGAATTTTGGCCCATTCCTCCTGACAGAGCTTGTGCAACTGTGTCAGGTTTGTAGCCTCCTTGCTCACACCCGCTTTTTCAGTTCGGCCACAAATTTTCTATAGGCTTGAGGTCAGGGCTTTGTGATGGCCACTCCAATACCTTGACTTTGTTGTCCTTTAGCCATTTTGCCAGAACTTTGGAAGTATGCTTGGGGTCATTGTCCATTTGGAAGACCCATTTGCGAACAAGCTTTAACTTCCTGACTGATGTCTTGAGATGTTGCTTCAATATATCCACATAATTTTCCGTCCTCATGATGCCATCTATTTTGTGAAGTGCACCAGTCCCTCCTGCAGCAAAGCACCCCCACAACATGATGCTGCCACCCCCGTGCTTCACGGTTGGGATGGTGTTCTTCGGCTTGCAAGGTTCCTCCAAACATAACAATGGTCATTATGACCAAACAGTTTTATTTTTGTTTCATCAGACCAGAGGACATTCCTCCAAAAAGCATGATCTTTGTACCCATGTGCAGTTGCAAACCGTAGTCTGGCTTTTTTATGGCGGTTTTGGAGCAGTGGCTTCTTCCTTGCTGAGCGGCCTTTTAGGTTAAGTTGATATAGGACTTGTTTTACTGTGGATATAGATACTTTTGTACATGTTTCCTCCAGCATCTTCACAAGGTCTTTTGCTGTTGTTCTGGGATTGATTTGCACTTTTCGCACCAAAGTAAGTTAATCTCTAGGAGACAGAACGCGTCTCCTTCCTGAGCAGTATGATGGCTGCGTGGTCCCATGGTGTTTATACTTGCGTACTATTGTTTGTACAGATGAACGTGGTACCTTTCAGGCATTTGGAAATTGCTCCCAAGGATGAACCAGACTTGTGGAGGTCTACAATTTTTTTCCTGAGGTCTTGGCTGATTTCTTTTGATTTTCCAATGATGTCAAGCAATGAGGCACTGAGTTTGAAGGTAGGCCTTGACATACATCCACAGGTACACCTCCAATTGACTAAAATTATGTCAATTCGCCTATCAGAAGCTTCTAAAGCCATGACATAATTTTCTGGAATTTTCCAAGCTGTTTAAAGGCACAGTCAACTTAGTGTATGTAAACTTCTGACCTACTGGAATTGTGACACAGGGAATTATAAGTGACATAATCTGTCTGTAAACAATTGTTGGAATAATTACTTGTGTCATGCACAAAGTAGATGTCCTAACTGACTTGCCAAAACTATAGTTTGTTAAGAAGAAATTTGTGGAGTGGTTGAAAAACGAGTTTTAATGACTCCAACCTAAGTGTATGTAAACTTCCGACTTCAACTGTAAATGTACTATTATTACACTTCAACATAATTATTAAGTGTACTTTAAATTAATTGTTTTTCAGTCTTTTAGTATACTGTAAATATACTATTATCAAACTACAAAACATTTATTGAAAGTCTACTTTCAAAAGTGTACTTTTGTACTAAGTATACTACATGTTTACTATCATTACACTTAAACACACTCATTAAAAGTGTACTTCAGTTTCATACACTTTCATTGTAATTTAGTATATTAATTCAAAATACACTTGGAGTTGTTTTTAAGTTGAAGCATAGATTTGTTTTAACGAAACTCAGCTTGTGAGTGATCAAATGCATTATAAGTATAGTTTCAGTACCAATAATGAGCTTTAAAGTACTTTTCCTGTTCAGAAGAGTGCAGAGAAAGTTGACAATAGCTAGGTTTACATCCAATTTGAGACAGATTTTCATGTGAATATTTTAAAATCTGCATAAAACAATATGTGCATTTTCCCACCAGACATGTGTTTCCATCAAACAGACTTTTTTTTTTAGGATAAAAGGTTGCGCGTGATGATGTAGTGCACATAAAAAAAATGTTTTACCGTTAAATTCCCATGTACCGAACAGTAGCAGTGCGTGGGTAAAATCACTGGGGAAGCCAATCCAGAAAAAGCCACACCACAACCTATGTGTTGTGATAATTGCATTGTTTGCTCTATAACCTGTCAGCTCATATGCCTTGACACCGTGATACTGTATATAGGCCTAAGGCTGAGATAAACAATAAGACAGTAGCAGAATAAATTCAACCACACATTTGTTTTCATTTCAAAACTGGAGAGCAACATCTGTCCATTCAAGTCCACGATAGCATATTGCACGTAACAAACAGTTACATGACCTACAGCATGGTCAAGCAAGGTAATGGTTCCGATATATTTGGACTACTAAATAACTATTGATTTTGAACCACAGAGAGTTACCGCAAATCACAAAGAAAACAGGAGCTGCCTCCACTATTCCAGCACCATTTCAACTTCATCATCTTCATCATCAACCTCTGCTTTGTCTAATACCATGACAACTACTGTAAAAGATATCAAAACGATTTAGTCCAATCAGCTTAAGCTAAATATTATGTGGCAGTCCATGGTTCTGATTTGTGTGTGTGTGTCTGTGGTGTGTGTGCGTGCAAGCAGAAAAAACATGTTGACTCACCCTATTTGTAGAGAAACGCCAATGCCATCCTCCTCTTCATGTTGCCTAAACGGTCTATGACTCTCTCATACAGTACACACTTTTAGTTTTTGTTGTCCTCGGCTACCTGGCTAAAATACTTGCTCACTAGCCTAACTTCCTTTCATGGGCAATGATGTGCCAGGCCAGCTAGTTAACATTAGCATATTACATCTAGCTACATGTTGAACTTCCATTCTCTCAGGCCAGGGACACAATGTATGAATTTATGGTTGGAGCAGAATCGCCATTATAATTATTGGCCAGAACAGAGAATTAAGTAAAACCATAAGGCCAAATCCCTATCTCCATCCATGGCATATTTAGGAACGATTTTAGCTAGCTAGCTAGCCACCGGAGGACAACAACAGCTAGATGCAACAATTCAAGTTTTTTTTCTGTCAATAATTATGTTTGGCTTGTGATGTGACAGGTCTGAAGCCAAATCCAAACTGGCTTCCCTTGACACTTTTTTTGGTGCGCCAGGACCATTCCCAGCTGAGCTCACTGAGTTTAGATTGGATATTATTTGTATTTATTTTTATCAAGGGAGGCCAAACGCTCGCTGGCTTCCCTTGCATTCAATGCTACGGGCAGCAACAATGTCATACTCTTTCTGACCAGACAGCATCAGATAGATACGTTACACATAAAATCAAATCAGATCAAATGTTATTGGTCACATACACATGGTTAGCAGATGTTAATGCAAGTGTAGCGAAATGCTTGTGCTTCTAGTTCCAACAGTGCAGTAATATCTAACAAGTAATCTAACAATTCCCCAACAACTACCTACAACACACAAATCTAACAAGTAATCTAACAATTCCCCAACCACTACCTAATACACACAAATCTAAAGGAGTGAATGAGAATTTGTACATATAAGTATATGGATGAGCGATGGCCGAGCGGCATAGGCAAGGTGCAGTAGATGGTATAAAATACAGTATATACATGTGATGTGAGTAATGTAGGATATGTTAACAATATTAAAGTGGCATTATTTAAAGTGGCATTGTTTAAAGTGACTAGTGATCCATTTATTAAAGTGTCCAGTGATTGAGCCTCAATACAGTATATTCATGTGATATGAGTAATGTAAGATATGTAACATTATTAAAGTCACATTATTTAAAGTGGCATTATTTAATGTGACTAGTGATCGATTTATTAAAGTGTCCAGTGATTGGGTCTCAGTGTAGGCAGCAGCCTCTCTGAGTTAGTGATGGCTATTTAACAGACTGATGGCCTTGAGATAGAAGCTGTTTTTCAATCTCTCGGTCCCAGCTTTGATGCACCTGTACTGACCTCGCCTTCTGGATGATAGCGGTCTGAACAGGCAGTGGCTCGGGTGGGTGTTGTCCTTGATGATCTTTTTGGCCTTCCTGTGACATTGGGTGCTGTAGGTGTCATGGAGGGCAGGTAGTTTGCCCGCGGTGATGCGCTGTGCAGACCGCACCACCCTCTGGAGAGCCTTGCGGTTTTGGGGCGGTGCAGTTGCCGTACCAGGCTGTGATACAGCCCAACAGGATGCTCTCGGTTGTGCATCTGTAAAAGTTTGTCAGGGTTTTGGGTGACAGGCCAAATTTCTTCAGCCTCCTGAGGTTCTTCAGCCTCCACCTTCTCCACTACTGTCCCTTTGATGTGGATAGGGGGCTGCTCCCTCTGCTGTTTCCTGAAGTCCACGATCATCTCCTTTGTTTTGTTGACATTGAGTGTGAGGTTATTTTCCTGACACCACACTCCGAGGGCCCTCACCTCCTCCCTGTCGGCCGTCTCGTCATTGTTGGTAATCAAGCCTACCACTCTAGTGTCATCTGTAAACTTGATAATTGAGTTGGAGGCGTGCAGGCCACGCAGTCATGGGTGAACAGGGAATACAGGAGAGGGCTAAGAACGCACCCTTGTGGGGCCCCAGTGTTGAGGATCAGCAGGGTGGAGATGTTGTTACCTACCCTCACCACCTGGGGGCGGCCCGTCAGGATGTCCAGGACCCAGTTGCACAGGGCGGGGTCGAGACCCAGGGTCTCGAGCTTAATGACGAGTTTGGAGGGTACTATGGTGTTAAATGCTGAGCTGTAGTCCATGAACATCATTCTTACATAGGTATTCCTATTGTCCAGATGGGTTAGGGCAGTGTGATTGCGATTGCCTCGTCTGTGGACCTATTGGGGCGGTAAGCAAATTGGAGTGGGTCTAGGTTGTCAGGTAGGGTGGAGGTGATATGGTCCTTGACTAGCATTTGATATGCTGATCAAATTTAGGGAGCCTTGTTTTCAGATTAGCCTTGTTAAAATCCCGAGCTACAATAAATGCAGCCTCAGGATATGTGGTTACCAGTTTACATCGAGTCAAATGAAGTTCTTTCAGGGCCGTCGATGTGTCTGCTTGGGGGGGATATACACGACTGTGATTATGATCGATGAGAATTCTCTTGGTAGATAATGCGGTCAGCATTTGATTGTAAGGAATTCTAGGTCAGATGAACAAAAGGACTTGAGTTCCTGTATGTTGTTATGATCACACCACGTCTCGTTAATCATAAGGCATACACCCCCGCCCTTCTTCTTACCAGAGAGATGTTTTTTCTGTCGGCGCGATGCGTGAAGAAGCCAGGTGGCTGTACCGATTCTGATGACGTATCCCGAGTGAGACTTGTTTCCGTGAAACAAAGAACGTTACAATCTCTGATGTCTCTCTGGAAGGCAACCCTTGCTCGGATTTCATCCACCTTGTCGTCAAGAGACTGGACATTGGCGAGTAGTATGCTCGGGAGCGGTGTGCGATGTGCCCGTCTACGGAGCCTGACCAGAAGACCGCTCCGTCTGACCCTTCTGCGGCGCCGTTGTTTTGGATCGTCAGCTGGGATCCGATCCATTGTCCTGGGTTGTGGACCAAACTGAGGATCCGCTTCGGGAAAGTCGTATTCCTGGTCGTAATGTTCGTGAGTTGACGTTGCTCTTATATCCAATAGTTCCTCCCGACTGTATGTACCTAAACCTAAGATTTCCTGGCGTAACAATGTAAGAAATAACACATAAAAAAACTAAATACAGCATAGTTTCCTAGGAACGCGAAGCGAGGCGGCCATCTCTGTCTAATGTGTATTCATGTGATATTTGAGTGACTTGAACATTACTACAAAATCTATGAGCTAAAAAACCTAGCTCTCTAAGGTATGCAATGACTGACATGACAAGAGGAAAACTGATAGTGGACTACCGTTATGCATTCTACTATTACAACTTTCAAGAGTAAGTTGAAAGCCGAACTGAGTTCCTTAAAAAAATGTAATTATCATATCATCGTGTGACTCCCAAGTTTACTTTGATGTGATGGTTATTATATCAATATTTTCTCATAAAGGCGTTTCCACCGCCATTTCTCACATAACACATTTTACAGACAGAAAAACATCCCACCATGTCGAACGAACAAATTGTCTGTTGGCATTTATAAAATTGTACCGACATTTCATGTTTCCATCAGCCCGGTCGTAACTTTTTTCATATGTCAGGTAATTCATCCGCATGAAATGGTTGGATGGAAACATAGTTAGTGATAATGGTTGTCTATTTCACATAAGGGAACATGCACAGCTGAGGAACATGCTCCCTGAGAGTATACTTTTTCATATCTTAAGAAAATATACAAAAAGTATATTTAACTTAAATGTCCACAAAATATATTTTTATGTGCAAACGCATGTATACATTTTTTGGGCATATTACTCAGCATAATTTTCTGCAGCTGAAGTTTTGATTTGTAAAATGACGTTGTCCCTAGTTTTTAGCTTGTTCAAATGTTTTGATGTTCATTTTCCAACTGAATAATGTTGTACTTTTAATTGCACATTACATACTACACATTACAATTTTTTTAACTGTTAATTTATCACCATAATGTTTCAAAAATGTTCAGAAATGTTACTCGTAAATTGCTTCTCTAGCCACATCTGCTTTGTAAATAGCCTTAACATTGGCTGAGAAGGTATCAATCAAGGTATCCTTTACATGCTAATTACAGTCGCTAATGTGGTTAATGAGTAGACGTCTATTTCAATTATAAAAGTATAGTTGAAACAGATTATAAATACACTTTATCTGTAAAGAAAATTCAGGAATTCAAATCCCATTTTGGTATACTTCTACTTTAAGAGAATATACATAAAATATACTTAAGGTGTATTCAAAGTATATTTGTTTTGCTCTTTAGTAAGAATGTACTTAAGTACAAAAAAGTGTCCCAATTTAGATTATTTGAAATATATTTAATATACTTAAATGCTAATACAATACAAATAAAATGGACATTAAATGGATTTAAAATTGTTGGAATTTAGATTATTTAAATATTATAATTTTTTTCCGCTCAGGTAGACATATGGGTAGGCTACTCCCCTGAATTGAGTTGGACAGCTCACAGGTTGTTTGTTGAATGGACATCCCCTGATCAATCCATCCCTGCGTCTCATATTTTACATTACACAATTACTGTGTCCTTATTATGATATTAGCTGTTATGATCGGCACATTTTAGTGATGAATAGGCCTATACCTTGCAAATCAACTCATCATCTATTTATCACTATCGTAGGACACGGACATCTGGAAATTGTCCAAAACCTTGTGACATGTGATTTGACTACTGAGCTATTGTGTCAGACCATTGTGTTGGAAAATAATTTCATTGGGTAGCTACATGATCTAAAATGCTGAACATGTACGCAGTGTTTGCAGTGCCAGTGCACTCAGTTGCATTGATTCCTACGCTACCAGTTTAGCAAGTAGTTCCCCCAGTGATGTCACTTGACAGAAACCAACTGTTTTTCAGAATGTCTCTGCAAATTATGCAACCGGTCAGGATGCTCTTGATGATGCAACTGTAGAACTTTTTGAGGATCTGGGGACCCATGCCAAATCTTTTCAGTCTCCTGTGGGGGAAAAGGCATTGTCGTGCCCTCTTCACGACTGTCTTGGTGTGTTTGGACCATGATCGTTTGTTGGTGATGTGGACACCAAGGAACTTGAAACTCTCGACCCGCTCCACTACAGCCCCGTCGACCTGAATGGGGGTGTGTTCGGCACTCCTTTTCCTGTAGTCCACGATCATCTCCTTTGTCTTGCTCATGTTGAGGGAGAGGTTGTTGTCCTGGCACCACACTGCCAGGTCTCTGACCTCCTCCCTATAGGCTCATTGTTATCGGTGATCAGGCCTACCACTGTTGTGTCATCAGCAAACTTAATGATGGTTTTGGAGTCGTGCTTGGCCACGCAGTCGTGGGTGAACAGGGAGTATCTGAGGGGACTAAGCACGCACCTCTGAGGGGCCCCCGTGTTGAGGATCAGCGTCCCAGATGTGTTGTTGCCTACCCTTACCACCTGGGGGAGGCCCGTCAGGAAGTCCAGGATCCAGTTGCAGAGGGAGGTGTTTAGTTCCAAGTTCCTTAGCTTAGTGTTGAGCTTTGTGAGCACTATGGTGTTGCATGCCGAGCTGTAGTCAATGAACAGCATTCTCACATAGGCATCACTGCCTGGTATGGCAACTGCTCGGCATCAAACCGTACTGCGCTACAGAGGATAGTGCATACAGCTCAGTACATCACTGGGGCCAAGCTTCCTGCCATCCAGGTCCAATATACTAGTTGTGTAAGAGGAAGGATTGTCAAAGACTCCAGTCACCCAAGTCATTGACTGTTCTCTCTGCTACCGCACGGCAAGCGGTACCTGAGCGCCAAATCTAGGCTCAAAAGGCTCCTTCTACCCCCAAGCCATAAGAACAGTTGAACAGTTAATCAAATGGCCACCCGGACTATTTGCATTGACACCCCCCACCGCTTTGTTTTTACACTGCTGCTACTCACATTTTATTATCTATGCATAGTCACTTTACCCTTACCTACAAGTACAAATTACCTTGAGTAACCTTATCCTCCCGCACATTGACTCGGTACCGGTACCCCCTGTATATAGCCTCATTATTGTTACTTTATTGTGTTATTGTTTATTTATTTAATTTAGTTTATATAGTACATATTTTCTTAACTCTATTTTCTTAAAACTGCAATGTTGGTTAAGGGCTAAGCATTTCACGGTAAGGTCTACACCTCTTGTATTCGGTGCATGTGACAAATTTGATTTGATTTGAAATGCATATAACAAGTAGTTTAATCAAAAATGTAGGTGAAATGAGAATACTATTGGTTAGTATAGGCTACTATTCCATAGGTGTCACGTTCGTTTGTAGAGATGGATCAAGGCGCAGCGAATGTAGAGTTACACATAATTTATTAAAGAAGTGAAACTATAGCAAAGACAAAACAATAAACGAACAAACCGTGACTACAGAGGTGCAAAGTGCACTAACTCCAAATAATATCCCATAACCCACAGGTGGAAAAATGCTACTTAAGTATGATCCCCAATTAGAGACAACGATAGCCAGCTGCCTCTAATTGGGAATCATACCAAAACACCAACATAGAAAAAACAAACTATCTTTATGTAATACATTTATCACTAGCCACTTTAAACTATGCCACTTTATGTTTATATACCCTACATTACTCATCTCATATGTATAAACTGTACTCTATACCATCTACTGCATCTTGCCTATGCCGTTCTGTACCATCACTCATTCATATATCTATATGTACATATTCTTTATCCCTTTACACTTGTGTGTATAAGGTAGTAATTGTGGAATTGTTAGGTTAGATTACTCGTTGGTTATTACTGCATTGTCGGAACTAGAAGCACAAGCATTTCGCCACACTCGCATTAACATCTGCTAACCATGTGTATGTGACAAATAAAATTGTATTTTATTTTATTTTATTTGAAGTACCCGCGGATCCGCCAGCATCGGGGGCGGCTCTGGTGCGGGACGAAGAATCCGCTCAGCTCTCGGATCCCTCATCTTTGGTGGTGGCTCTTGTGCGGGCCGAAGAACCCGCTCATCCCGCGGATCCAGCCATGGACCCAGGCTGAACACTGTACCTGGATTGGACCTCGGTGCAGAAGAAGGCTCCTGTCTTGGAGCTGGACTGGACGCCGTGCTCGGCCTGGACATCGGCGCAGAGGAAGGCTCCTGCCTTGGAGCTGGACTGGACGCCGTGCTCGGACTGAGCATCGGCGCAGGGGAAGGCTCCTGCCATGGAGTGGGACCGGACGCCGTGCCTGGACTGGGCACCTGCGCAGAGGAAGACTCCGGCCTTGGAGCGGGACTGGACGCCGTGCTCAGACTGGGCATCGGCGCAGGGGAAGGCTCCGGCCATGGAGCTGGAGGTTCCGGACCGTGGACCGTCACAGGAGGTTTCTGACCGTGGACCGTCTCAGGAGGTTTCTGACCGTGGACCGTCTCAGGAGGTTCCGGGCCGTGGACCGTCTCAAGAGGTTCCGGACCGTGGACCGTCTCAGGAGGTTCCGGAGCGTGGACCTTCTCAGGAGGTTCCGGTCTGTGGACCGTCGTTGGAGGTTCCGGACTGTGGACCGTCGTTGGAGGTTCCGTACTGGGAACTGTCGCCGGAAGCTCTGGACTGGGAACAGTTGCCGGAAGCTCTGGACCGTGAACCGTCGCCGGAAGCTCTGGACCGGGAACCGTCGCCGGAAGCTCTG
Source organism: Salvelinus namaycush (assembly GCF_016432855.1). Classification (NCBI taxonomy): domain Eukaryota; kingdom Metazoa; phylum Chordata; class Actinopteri; order Salmoniformes; family Salmonidae; genus Salvelinus; species Salvelinus namaycush. Next base: position 10,689,724 of record NC_052319.1, on the reverse strand, counting down.
GACCGGGAACCGTCGCCGGAAGCTCTGGACCGGGAATCGTCGCCGGAAGCTCTGGACCGGGAACCGTCGCCGGAAGCTCTGGACCGGGAACCGTCGCCGGAAGCTCTGGACCGGGAACCGTCGCCCGGAAGCTCTGGACTGGGAACTGTCGCCGGAAGCTCTGGACTGGGGATCGTCGCAGGAAGCCTGGTGCGTGGGGCCAGCACTGGTGGTACCGGGCTGGTGACACGCACTTCAGGGCGAGCGCGAGGAGCAGGCACAGGACGTACTGGACTGGGGAGGCGCACTGGAGGCCTGATGCGTGGGGCCGGTACAGGTGGCACCGGGCTGGTGACACGCACCTCAGGACGAGTGCGGGGAGCAGGCACAGGACGTACCTGACTGGGAAGGCACACTTGAGGGATAGTGTGAGGAGCAGGCACAGGATGTACCGGACTGGGGACACACACTTCAGGGAAAGTGCGAGGAACAGGCACAGGACGCACTGGACTGGGGACACGCATTTCAGGGAGAGTGCGAGGACCGGACTGGAGAGGTGCACTTGAGGCCAGAAGCGTATAGCCGGCATCAATGGTACCGGTTCGATGACACACCTCACCCGGTAAGTGCGAGGAGCTGGCACAGGATGTACTAAGCTGTGAAGGCGCACTGGAGACCTGTAGCGTATAGCCGGCATCAATTGTACCGAAACTTTAACACACTTCTCAGGATGAGTACGGGGAGCTGACTCAGGTGGCATCGGACGGCTAACACGCTCCTCAGGGTGAATGCCGTGCATACTACGCCAAACCAACAGCTCTCTCTCATCACTCTCCTCAACTTTCACCAACCACTCCTCGCTCAATCTATCCCAATATTCCTCCTCGGTCTCTGACTCACCCCTCAACTTCGCTGACCACCCTGTGTGACCACCCCGTGTGCCCCCCCCAAAAAAATATTTTGAGGCTGCTTCTTGGGCTTGCGTCGTGGCCGCGAACCCTGTCGTCGTCGCTGTCCTTCCTTCACCGCTTGCGTCTCCCGCCATGGGAGGCGATCCTGTCCTGCCAGGATTTCTTCCCAAGTCCAGGATCCCTTCCCATCCAGAATCTCTTCCCAAGTCCAGGATACTTCCTCCTCCTGGGCACGCTGCTTGGTCCTTTGTTGATGGGATATTCTATCACGTTCGTTTGTAGAGATGGACCAAGGCGCAGCGAATGTAGAGTTCCACATCATTTATTAAAGAAGTGAAACTATAGCAAAGACAAATCAATAAACATACAAACCGTGACTACAGAGGTGCAAAGTGCACTAACTCCAAATAATATCCCATAACCCACAGGTGGAAAAATGCTACTTAAGTATGATCCCCAATTAGAGACAACGATAGCCAGCTGCCTCTAATTGGGAATCATACCAAAACACCAACATAGAAAAAACAAACTATCTTTATGTAATACATTTATCACTAGCCACTTTAAACTATGCCACTTTATGTTTATATACCCTACATTACTCATCTCATATGTATAAACTGTACTCTATACCATCTACTGCATCTTGCCTATGCCGTTCTGTACCATCACTCATTCATATATCTATATGTACATATTCTTTATCCCTTTACACTTGTGTGTATAAGGTAGTAATTGTGGAATTGTTAGGTTAGATTACTCGTTGGTTATTACTGCATTGTCGGAACTAGAAGCACAAGCATTTCGCCACACTCGCATTAACATCTGCTAACCATGTGTATGTGACAAATAAAATTGTATTTTATTTTATTTTATTTGAAGTACCCGCGGATCCGCCAGCATCGGGGGCGGCTCTGGTGCGGGACGAAGAATCCGCTCAGCTCTCGGATCCCTCATCTTTGGTGGTGGCTCTTGTGCGGGCCGAAGAACCCGCTCATCCCGCGGATCCAGCCATGGACCCAGGCTGAACACTGTACCTGGATTGGACCTCGGTGCAGAAGAAGGCTCCTGTCTTGGAGCTGGACTGGACGCCGTGCTCGGCCTGGACATCGGCGCAGAGGAAGGCTCCTGCCTTGGAGCTGGACTGGACGCCGTGCTCGGACTGAGCATCGGCGCAGGGGAAGGCTCCTGCCATGGAGTGGGACCGGACGCCGTGCCTGGACTGGGCACCTGCGCAGAGGAAGACTCCGGCCTTGGAGCGGGACTGGACGCCGTGCTCAGACTGGGCATCGGCGCAGGGGAAGGCTCCGGCCATGGAGCTGGAGGTTCCGGACCGTGGACCGTCACAGGAGGTTTCTGACCGTGGACCGTCTCAGGAGGTTTCTGACCGTGGACCGTCTCAGGAGGTTCCGGGCCGTGGACCGTCTCAAGAGGTTCCGGACCGTGGACCGTCTCAGGAGGTTCCGGAGCGTGGACCTTCTCAGGAGGTTCCGGTCTGTGGACCGTCGTTGGAGGTTCCGGACTGTGGACCGTCGTTGGAGGTTCCGTACTGGGAACTGTCGCCGGAAGCTCTGGACTGGGAACAGTTGCCGGAAGCTCTGGACCGTGAACCGTCGCCGGAAGCTCTGGACCGGGAACCGTCGCCGGAAGCTCTGGACCGGGAACCGTCGCCGGAAGCTCTGGACCGGGAATCGTCGCCGGAAGCTCTGGACCGGGAACCGTCGCCGGAAGCTCTGGACCGGGAACCGTCGCCGGAAGCTCTGGACCGGGAACCGTCGCCCGGAAGCTCTGGACTGGGAACTGTCGCCGGAAGCTCTGGACTGGGGATCGTCGCAGGAAGCCTGGTGCGTGGGGCCAGCACTGGTGGTACCGGGCTGGTGACACGCACTTCAGGGCGAGCGCGAGGAGCAGGCACAGGACGTACTGGACTGGGGAGGCGCACTGGAGGCCTGATGCGTGGGGCCGGTACAGGTGGCACCGGGCTGGTGACACGCACCTCAGGACGAGTGCGGGGAGCAGGCACAGGACGTACCTGACTGGGAAGGCACACTTGAGGGATAGTGTGAGGAGCAGGCACAGGATGTACCGGACTGGGGACACACACTTCAGGGAAAGTGCGAGGAACAGGCACAGGACGCACTGGACTGGGGACACGCATTTCAGGGAGAGTGCGAGGACCGGACTGGAGAGGTGCACTTGAGGCCAGAAGCGTATAGCCGGCATCAATGGTACCGGTTCGATGACACACCTCACCCGGTAAGTGCGAGGAGCTGGCACAGGATGTACTAAGCTGTGAAGGCGCACTGGAGACCTGTAGCGTATAGCCGGCATCAATTGTACCGAAACTTTAACACACTTCTCAGGATGAGTACGGGGAGCTGACTCAGGTGGCATCGGACGGCTAACACGCTCCTCAGGGTGAATGCCGTGCATACTACGCCAAACCAACAGCTCTCTCTCATCACTCTCCTCAACTTTCACCAACCACTCCTCGCTCAATCTATCCCAATATTCCTCCTCGGTCTCTGACTCACCCCTCAACTTCGCTGACCACCCTGTGTGACCACCCCGTGTGCCCCCCCCAAAAAAATATTTTGAGGCTGCTTCTTGGGCTTGCGTCGTGGCCGCGAACCCTGTCGTCGTCGCTGTCCTTCCTTCACCGCTTGCGTCTCCCGCCATGGGAGGCGATCCTGTCCTGCCAGGATTTCTTCCCAAGTCCAGGATCCCTTCCCATCCAGAATCTCTTCCCAAGTCCAGGATACTTCCTCCTCCTGGGCACGCTGCTTGGTCCTTTGTTGATGGGATATTCTATCACGTTCGTTTGTAGAGATGGACCAAGGCGCAGCGAATGTAGAGTTCCACATCATTTATTAAAGAAGTGAAACTATAGCAAAGACAAATCAATAAACATACAAACCGTGACTACAGAGGTGCAAAGTGCACTAACTCCAAATAATATCCCATAACCCACAGGTGGAAAAATGCTACTTAAGTATGATCCCCAATTAGAGACAATGATAGCCAGCTGCCTCTAATTGGGAATCATACCAAAACACCAACATAGAAAAAACAAACTAGAACCCCACATAGAAAATATAAACTAGACTAAATCCCTAGTCACACCCTGACCTACTCTACCATAGAAAATAAAGGCTTCCTATGGTCAGAACGTGACAATAGGCTATACTATACTATATACAGTGCATTTGGAAATTATTCAGACCCCTTGACTTTTCCACATTTTGTTACGTTACAGCCTTATTCTAAAATTGATTAAATAAACGCATTTCCTCATCAATCTACACATAATACCCCATAATGACAAAGCGAAAACAGGTTTAGAATTTTTGCAAATGTATAAAAAAACAACAACTGAAATACCAATTTACACAAGTATTCAGAACCTTTTATATGGGGTAGGGTACCAAAAAATGTCTGCAACATTGAAGGTCCCCAAGAACACAGTGGCCTCCATCATTCATAAATTGAAGAAGTTTGGAACTACCAAGGCTCTTCCTAGAGCTGGCCGCCCCCTGTAAAACTGAGCAAACGGGGCAGAAGGGCATTGGTCAGGGAGATAAAGAACCTGATGGCCACTGACAGAGCTCCAGAGTTCCTCTGTGGAGATGGGAGAACTTTCCAGAAGGACATTCATCTCTGCAGCACTCCACCAATTAGGCCTTTATATCCAAGAATACTGAAGGCTGTAATCGCTGCCATGGTGTTATTACCACACTGTCTGCAATGGACTAGTTAGTGCTGCAATTCAAGTATAGGCCTATATCATTTCACACAGAGTAAGTGATATGTATAGCATGATTAGCATTGAAACAGTTGAATGTCCAGACTAACCAGCCATGGTGACCAGTCCACTGTCACTGATGTGGACAATATGATTATGTAACTTATGATTCCTGCAGATGGACTGAGTGTCCTTGGAGTTGGGGCCTGTGACCAGCGGACAAATACCACTCCAGGCTGCCAAGACATCTCCTCTCCTCACTGCACAGGACAAAGAGACCAGATAGAGTGAGACCACACACACACACACAGACACACACACAGGCGTATGCACGCACCCACGCACATGCACGGACAAACACACACACACGCAGAAGGACATACGTGACAAACACTAACACACCCACCATATGTTTTACTATCCTTGTGGGCACCTAAAATGAATTTCCGTTCTAAATCCTATTTTCCCTAACCCTAACCCTAATTCTAAACCTAACCCTTATTCTAATCCTAAATGTGGGAGAATTTCTGGTTTTACTATCCTTGGGGGGACTTTTGGGGATTTCCGGTACACATGAGGATAGTAATACAAGGCCATGCACACACATTATGCAACACATGGCAGGAGAGACACAGCTATGAGAGGCATGGACATCTAGTGAAATCATTGCATGCTGCTACTGCAATCCAGAGGCCTCGCTCTCTCTATTCCACCACATCCCAGCCCCAACTAAAGCCTAAATAACACCTCACTCTCTACTGCTAGAAAAGAAATGAGTTCCAGCTCCTACCCCACAAAATCCACTCTCTCTTTATATCGCGGTGACATATAAAGAATTAAATATTAATATGCTGTTGTGTATCGATTGAAAAGAATTGCTGCCACCATAATGGGCTGGTTGATATTTCTGAATAAAACAATGACAAACTCGTTATCAAAGGGCATTTTTTTAAACATTTATGACAGCTGAGTAGCTCTGGGGCTGAAGGCCTCACATGGCCTAAAAGGGGAGCAGATGAATACAATGCACATTTGTAGCGCCGGTGCAAAGTGAGATCTATGCATGATAAACAACATCTCTGGCTGCATCCCAAATGGCATCTTATTTCCTATTTAGTGCACTACTTTCGACCAGGGCCCACAGAACTCTGGTCAAAAGTAGTGCACTATATAGGGAATATGGTGGTATTTGGGAAGCACATCTGTCTCCATCTCTGGCTGTATTAACCATGGGGGACCTACTGGTTGCGTTCAAGAGTTCACCGGCTCAGTCTGACTGACTTAAACTTTGTGGGTATACAGTAAGGCGTTTCAGTCCACACCCCAAAATCTTTAAACTCACACTGAAAACATATACATTTACCCTTCCTCAGAAAATACGGCCGTGAACAAAGGAAATATTCTTCCACTCCGAAATGTGGGTTGTCTGGGATGTGAAGGATACAATATGAAAAAGAGTGCAATTTTTTTTTTTAAACATGAGAGACAATATGAGTTGAACTGATGGGTCCTTTGTTGGGATGAGTCATTATCAGGGAATGGTGTGGAAACATTCCAACAGGCCAGAGAGTCCAGTCAGTCCGTACTGCAGTAGGAGAACAAAGCAGGCCCAGTGCTTCAGCTGCAGCAGCAGGCCAGTGGTGTGCTACTGATACAGCACTGTTAGTTAGACCTGGTTTCAAATACTATTTGAAATCTTTATAATACTATAAGTGATTGCTTTAACCTGCTTGGAGAGCCAGATGGGTGGCGTTTGCAGCTTTGTGACTATTCTATTGGTTCTATTGTGACATGCAAGCTCAATCAAGCCCAGCTAAAGTATTTTAAATGTTTTCAAATAGTATTTGAACCCAGGTCTGGTTCCAGTAGGGATCTGGAGCTGTCTGCTGGGTGTCACTCAGAGGTTGGTGTGACTGTGAGAAGCCATGGAGACCACTTCCTAACGGGAAGGACTGGAGGAAGGACTGAGGAGACACTGCCTGTCCACTCCAGGCCACTGTGTCTCCACCGAGGTGACACTACCACGCAATGTGACAAATCCCCCCTGGAACGATCCACCACTCCTCTCCTCCTTTTCTCTGCTGCTCGGATGACTGGAGACTCCACGTCTGGAGCCGCAGCACGTCCACAGGCAAGGACGGACAGATGAGACGGAGGAGAGGAGTCGGCTGCCTCATGGCCTCCCGCTCCATCACTTCACACTTGCTTTTTGTCTTTCTAGGGCTGCAGGGCCTTCTGCTCCGACTGTGACCACAGGACTTGGGGAGACAGGGTCTCGCCCAGACATACGCCACATGTCAGCCCGGCCGGCCGTCCAGAGCTCAGAGCACGCTGGCTGCAGCCTGGAGCCTCCTGGGACGATGGTCTGAGACCTGAGCCACCATGACACATAGTCCTCCTCCATACGCTCCATACAGACAGAGCTACTGTACCGTACAGGTGCCACCTCTCCACTGTCTCGAGGTCTCGCTAGACGTAAAGGAAAGCTGGGCAGCTAATGAGTAGGAAATGTGAAAAAGCTTTTTGGGCTAATCTTATGCCGGATATAGCAAATGATGACAGATTAAAAATAATGGAGAATGCAATGTTTTGGGATTACCGTGCCATTAGATTGGCTGGCCAAGAGAGGATGTGGAGGCAGACTAGAATCAAGATAATCAATCAAATAATCTCAACAACCCCTTGTCCACTGAAAACAATTAGACCACTTCTCCAAAATCGATAGCACCGCATTCTGTTTAGATACCCACCAGTCCTTCCTTTAATATAGTCTCCCTGGGATTTGATAAAGCAGTTAGTCGCCAAAGCCATCGAGGCCCCAAATAAAAATCGCAAATCGAAAACAATATAATTTAATGCGATATTGGTTATTTTTCACTTATTCATTAACAAACCTCCCATGTGGAGGTACAGTATAGGGGAGTATAAAACAGATAATCTATTTTGTTCCTAAGTGTTTAGGGAAACAACAGGGCAGCAAGGCATTATACTGTAGCTGAAGGAAACAAAATAACCATGGAAGAAATCAAATAGGGCTTCATAAAGTTCCTATAAGATATCCTCAAAGTGGTGTTGGTTGATGTCTCCTGTTTCTCGACTGCAGGTACCATGCATAATTAAAGCAGGAATTTGTATCTGTCTGCACTCTGTGCCCTCCTGATGAATTAATATCTGGTGGAAGTCCTACACTGTGCTACACTGCCATCACATTAGCCCATTTGTATCAGTCAGCTGCTTGCTCCATCAGCTATTTGTAAAACTAGAGAGGGGAAAAAAATACTGTGAGATTGTCGGACGTGTATTTATTATCATAAATGTCTTATGAATTAGGTATGATTCTAATGTCAGGGCTATAATGCCGTAAGTGTAAATGCAAAGCACACTGGTGATTCATGGCTTGTGAAGGAAACATGTTTTGACATTGCCAAGCTATAGCTTTAGCGTCATGGCCTTCCCTTCCATAATGCCATACAAGATTCACTTGATGATGTATAGAATATGATCGTTTCACTCATATCGATTTAAAAAAAAATGATCCAGACATTTGATATCACTGGAGATATAGGCTAATGAAGTTATTTAAGTGATAATGCCCTAGAAGCCGGTGTTTGGAGGATATATTGGCACGGGTGTCGTTAGGCCCGAGACGAAGTCGAGTTCCGGCAAACTGCGCCAATATATCCTCCAAACACCGGCTTCAAGGGCATTATCACTTTTATACAAAGGGTTACCAAAATATTCAAATAATGATTGACATATTTTCATAAAAAATGTTGTTTTGATGAATTTATTCATACTATTTCATCCTTTCACAAGATATAGTCATGACACAAATCTAGGGATGCTACCCAAGCCGGCTGGTCGTTCGTTCTATTGGTTCGGTTGCCAGAGACGCGATCCAGTCATTCAGTCTTTTTGTTCTGTACCCAGTCGTTCGTTCTAAATGTTCCATTGCCATACTGGCTGACAACGCTCTTATCCCTTGCTTGCTAGCTAAACAACGACGGTTAACTTACAGTCATGTCAAACAGTGCAGAGAGAATAATAACGAAGTAGCTGCATTTGCGTTTGTTTAAGCTGTTTTCTAGTGACATTAATTTGGATACATCCATAACAATGAGCTAATGAGGCACGATTTCAACTGGCATAGAAAATGTGCAAACAACACTGCTAACACAATCAATTCAAACTGAAGCTGGACAGTCTGCAAACTAGCTGCACTTCATCTCATTTGAACTTTTTCAAGTTACATTTCTTTCTTTGACATAAAATTTGATTTGTATATATCCATACAAATTATGCCAGCTGATTCATGATTTCGACTAGTTGAGAAATGCTGCCTGTCTGTCTGTCTCGTCCCAACACGTTCATTACTATGGGACAGCTGGAGATGGAATTTGAATATTGAAACAATATTGCAAATGTCGGAGAGACAGACAGCAAGGTTTATTCAAATCTCCGCTGTTAAAAACTAAATCTTAGTCTAAAAGAAATGTGAGATAATATCTAGATGCTTTTTATAGTGAAGATCAAGTTTATAAATTGCCTGGCTGGGCTGATGAGACAGTGGATTGCACAGTCAGATGTGGAATAGACACCGGCTGGCATGCGATTATAACTAAGCAGCATTCAGGATTAGACCCACCCGTTGTATAATATATAGATAACCAACCCATGTGGCATTATTAAACATTTGTAAAAAATGATGTTATAAATATGATCTTAATAATTGTATCGGTAGAGATGTTATATTTTTACACTGTGAATCCCTCTGAAAAACCATAAGCAGGTGCGTGTAGTGTTGCAGAATCCTACGTTTTCCAGAAGTCTGGAAGATTCCTGGAATCAGGAAGAAATAAGCAGGACATCTAGAATCCTCCAACCAGGATATCTTTTGGGGGGAAAGTTACTGTAATTTTTCAATCCTAGGCCTATGTCATAGTCACCTTCGACATCGGGGCTGAGGTAGTGTCTGTGGTTCCGCCGATGGTTATCTTCTCCCAGGGCAGGAAGAAGATGACGTGTCCATCGCTGGTGGCTGGGTCCAGGAGACCCATGTTGTCTGGACTGAAGGTAGGGGGCAGGGGTGTGGTGGAGGGGGGAGTGGTGGAGGTAGAGGGGAGGAAGCAAACAAGAAGACTGCATTAACCTTTGGTCTGCTGGGGGGCGTGAGAGGGCCAACTGGGGGACACCCCATAATCAGGCTCCTGTCAACTCTCTTTCCAGGAGATTAATTCTGCTGGTTTCAATTCCAGCTACGCCGCTGCTCTCGTATAGTTCCAGCCACACCATAGCCCACATATTGTCCTGTTTAAAATACACGCACATGGTACTGACTCAATTTAATACAGGAAACAGTGGAGGGGTAGAGGTGGCAGGAAGGGGGGGTTAGCTTTGTTCCCCAGTGAACACAAATAACATGCATCATCAAGAAAACCAGCTGAGTAGGGAGGAATCCAATCAGGAAGTCAATTTGCAACAGCATCACAGGAAAGTCTGGTTGAGTAGGCCAAAAGCTCTCTTCAAAAATCGGAATTAATCTGGAGATAAACGGCATACAATGCCATCTGTTTGCTTGATTTCACTCTTCGAAAATGGGCTCGTCGACCTAACAGGTAGTGTGAAGATACACAAAAGGACCTGATGCTCCTGAACAGAGCCCCTCAGCAGTAAGTACCTGTTCTGAACCATCCATGCAAGAGCTTCTTTAATCTTAAAGAGTACCTATGTTTTGTCCTGGCTGTCCCTGTCTCCGTGGCTCAGCCGAAGGTGCTAATGAATTGATCAGGCAGGCGCTAATGATACAGTGACGCAGGGGGGGGGTGTGACAGAGACGGAAGGGGGCGTCGTTTGTTACCTGTAATTGCCCGGGATGACGATGTGCACCCCAGCACTGGGCTGATAGATGTTGGGGTTCTTCTGATCATCCATTTTCCGCAGTGCGTCGGTAAAAGGTCCCGTGGCATTGATAACACATTTGGCTCTGACATCAAATTCCTGCCCTATGAAAGAAAACAGCATCAATCATCAAGAGCCATTCATCTGTACCCAGTGACAACCGGGATTATTAATTTATCAGCCGACACCCCTTCCGTAATAGAGTGGCTCGCGTGTGTCCATGGGAGACTTCAGAGGATTGTAATTAATAGGAAACAGACACACCTAATTTCCCTCTCGCCTCTTTGTGTCAAAGTGCAGCCCAAGAGGCAGTGTGTGAGGGAGTGCTTTTAATGTGCACAGGGAAATGTATGTGTCCCAAATGGCATCCTTTCCACTATTAAGCTAAGTACTTTTGGTCAGAAGTAGTGCACTATATATGGCTAAGGCTACCATTTGGGATGCATGTCAATGTTTGTTAATATGCTGCCTGGTGTTGACGAGCCTTTATAATGGGGCACATATCAAAGGTAGCGTGATGAAACTAAATGATCTGTTTTTACAACGACTTGAATGATGGACCATCCTCCTAATTTCACTTGTGTCAAAATGAAAGCGGAGAAATTTTCCTCTGACATAAAAATGACATTTTGTTGGAATTTAAAGCAAAATACTGATTCAATGTGTTCCCAGTAGCACTTTCCTTGTGAGGTCTCTCTCTCATAAACGAAAGTGAGATGTTTCTTCTTCTTCAGAATAAAAAGAAAGAAAAGCACCACTTCCATCTTTCAAAACATGAGGGGGCAGTCATGTATTGAGATCCTCAAATCTTGGTTACTCATGAAACCCATCTGTTCCCCTTACAGCTTTATTCCTCTAAAGCCATTCCTATGCATGACATTTAAAAGGTAAGTAAGGCCATTTGGAGAACGCTCATTCCGTATTACATTGCTAGCAGATCTGAAAGAGCCCTTTACACCATAAAACCCTTATAAAATATTAAAGCCCCACATTAGATGTGCTATGACTATGTGCAAAATAGCCCTGATTAACAGGGCTCCCTAACAGGCAGGCTCTGAGCGTTAGCGCCTCGTGGTGAGTGCTAGGGAGCAGGGAGGAAGAAGCAGCGGCTTTGTAGCTGTGGTTTTACCTGCGATCACGTCCCTGCAACGCACTCCATAGACCCTCTCCGTGCCCATCTGAGGCTCTGCCCTCTTCAGTAGGTGCACCACTTCAGTGTAATTGGCTATGGCAGCCCTATACCTGGCAGCAGTGAGGGAGGGCGATGGCGAGATTCATTTGAGCGTCGTTGTGTTGTCCTGCAGCGGGGGGACAGGACCAGGGGAGAGGATGTGAGTCACCCCCAGCCTGTGACTGGTGGTATGGAAGTGTGTCGGAACCGATATGTCACATCTGTCCCTGTCACTTTGTATCAGTGGGATGGCTGCTCTGGCCACACAAGGAGGACACTTAAAGCCACAGTGGGCCTTTGGCCTGTGTGTGCAGTGGGGTACGCGGGCCCTGACTTCCCCAACCCCCGTTCCCCTGCACTGGGCTAGGGGGCTCCACAAGAAGAGCAGCGGGCTGGGCTCAGCGAGCTGGGCTCAAAGTGTTAAACCCACCAAGTTGAGAGCTAGGAGTTTACTAACCTGTTCTTTGATAGCCCATGCCTATTTTTTATACACACACACTGCATGAGACCGCAAGTGTGCCGTCACTGCCTGCAAGCATGACACTCATTTTGTTACAGGAATCATAATCCCTATAATGTGTGAGCTTCATACACGTTGTTCCCGATTTAATAGGCAGCTCAGTTAGGAAACGCAGGAGACTAGGTCAAGTGAGGATAGACTCAACTTAAAATCAATCACTAATACTGCTCCCTTTCAAAATGGGTGAAAAACAGGGGGGGGGGGGGTGATAATGGTAGTGATAATTGAAAAATAATAATTCACAATGTCCCTGGTAGCCATGCTGTCCAATACATCAGCATCAGGAGCAGGATTCTGACAGGGACGGATCTATTTGTAAAGCAGAAGATCTCTCCTCAGAATCCTTTTAATGAAGAGAGGAATCTGGTATGAAGATGTATGGATGAATCCCTCTCTGGCTTGAGAATATATCCAAGATCTATATTCAAGAGTCAGCAAGTCATACATTCTGTCATTTAAATGAAAGAGTCTAAAAGGTGACAAATGAACAAAGCCCGGTTTCATTAGGAAGGGTTTCTTATGTACATCTTTGAAGATTTATCGCTGGGAAATCTTTTGGTTTAAAGTAGAGAAGAGAATAGAGATGATTAATCACTTTTAATGTTGGTGTCTTGGACAGCTTTCTCTCTGTTTGTTATTACCAGGTCGGGGTTCAAGTCCTCATTGTTGGCCTTGAGGAGGAGAGAAGGTTGCTACTTTGCAGGAATGAGCAGGTTCTTTTGTGCCCTGATTTATTTGCGGTTTGAACGACCAGAGGCTAGGTAACTGGTAGGCTCTGCTGGTTAATGCTACCGCATGCTCCGAGCCATTCCACCACTAAGAAAAATAAATAAACAGGAAACAAAAAAGTAAAACACAAGAAAACATCAGATTTAAAGGCCACATTTTAGAATGAATTACATACAAGAGTATGCACCCAGCCATGATGTATTAGAAAGACCATAGTATTCCCTTCCAAATCTCTGTGGGCTGAATATGACCATTAGAGTGTATGGTTGGCCAACGTGCACTGTGCTGTGGGTGTACACAGCAAATCAGATACTTAGGGGCTAGAGTCAGTGTGTCTAATCCTGGATGATTGTTGAGCCCCCTGCTGACCTCTAACCTCATGATTCACAGTTCTCCACTATGTGCCTGTCTCTGCTGCCTGTCACACGTTAGCAGCGCCCAGGTTAGAGCTACACCCATCACAATGTTAAAATAATCTGATTACAGACCACATTCATCACAATGTTCAATGTGATTTCATTCCAGTTGAAATCAGCTGGTGTAACAAGGGATTATTACCATGGCATACTAATAACAATGGGATTATAATCTGATAATCATAACGATGCGAATAATGATAATATGTAATACAAATAATCTGAGAATTAAAGCACAAGCCATCAATAGTGAGCATAGGGCGCCGAGCGTCATGTCTCCCAGTTGAGTGGAGGCCCAGCCCCCTCCTTTAAAGCCCCTACCTCCTCCTCCGCTGTAATCCGTGCCTCCTGGAGGTAGAACACTCATTGGAGTGAGAGGAACTCTATGGCTGGACAAAATGGTGCAAAATGACAGGGACAATAATGACAATGAATTTCATGTCTCCCAGTCATGAGAGAGAGAGATGCTTGGCTGGGCTGACTTGCCCAATTAAATTGTTGCAGGTACAGCGGGGGACACAGTTATTATCCCAGACGCTTCTGTGAATTACTCCTCTGGCTAAAGGAGAGGAGGGCAATGAAGGGAGGAGAGATAAATACACACAAAGAGACTGTATTTCCTCAAAAAATGCATATGAAAATGACGAAGTGTAATAATTGTTATATATCACCTTATCACAGCTAAACTGTAATTTTGCGTAGGATATAATACTATTCACTGCCATCAAATTTGAAATAGATCCATTTCAGCTTGAATATTTTGATCTGTAGCTCATCATGTGTGTATGTGTTGTACCACAATATATTTAGTCATTTCTGACTAAATCGTATACATTTGTCACGACTCCATATATCTAAGGCATGTCTACATGTTGAAACTATGTGAATATGATGGCTTGAGGAATCCTGAGGAGATGAACTGAAGCAATCAAAGACCAAACCCCAAAAAGGAAGGTCAGCTTTGAAAATGTAATTCCCATAATAGTCCCCAATTGAATAATGGTATTTTTTTTTAAATGACAGCTTGAGGGAAAAAGTGTATAGGCTAACACATACAAAACAACATAATATTTCAATCCAAGTCTTTGTGGCTTTTAATTTTCTGTCTTCTCCCAAAACAATCTGATATTTAGAAAACGTATTGTTTTTTTAATATATAAAATCATATTAGCTATTTTTCCATTGAAAAAACAAATATAAATAGCTTGAGCATAATGCCCCCTCTCCCACTTACTTCTGCTAAATGCGTAAGGTTGACAGATCACTGCTCAGATCGCAGACACATTCCCTTAGAAATATGTTGCCTTTTTGCAGTACATGGGAATCCACATATCCTCAAATGTTAAATGAAGTCTGACAGATAGCCTGGAGAAACCAAGTTGGGAGTTTGAGGCTATGGAGGAGACCTTGAGTAAACAGGACATGCTATGTACACCCTGGCTAACAATCAACATATGCTTTGTTTTTCTGATGCCAACACGAGGCACGTTTAGCCTGGAGAAAGATTGGTCCTGGGACTGGTTGGAACTAACAAGGGAATGCCTACTGGCTATTTTCTGCTTTAAGCCATGTTATTTCTCATTTGTTTACGCTCACATAGCCAGGCCAGCAATTACATTGCTGTGCATGAAAATGGTTATTTCTACGAGGGAACCTAAAAGGCCAAAGATTAAGGAGGGAAGATAATAATAAAGATAAAATAATATATAATATGTTCTATATGGGACTATAACATATATGTTAGCGTGACAGAGATATAATTTACAAAACCGGATTCTTAGTGAAAAAAAGGGATCTTAAAAGGTGCAGGGCCTTTTTTGCACATAGGACTGATTGGACCACTGAGATGAAATGGTTTGCAGCTTACCGTCAGAGTAGACAATGGCTCCCAGCAGTTTGTCTCTCTTCAACACAGGAAAGAGCTCCAGAGTCCTTGGTCTTGCTGAGGATGTAGCTGCTCTTCAAGCACTGGGCTCCAGCCACCAGGTCGTACATCTTGATCTCTGCCCAGTGGTAGGGAAGCTGCCACCACCTTTCACATACAGTGGAAAAGGTACAATTAAAGGGGAAATAAACCATTTTAACCTCTTATTCACTATCTCCAGCACCATACACTCTTCGAAAAAGGGGTTCCAAAAGGGTTCTCCGGCTGTCTCCATAGGAGAACCCTTTTTGTTCCAGGTAGAACCCTTTTGGGTTCCATGTAGAACCCTCTGTGGAAAGGGTTCTACACTGAACCCAAAAGGGTTCTTAAAATTCTACACATTTCTCATGGGGCAAAGAGAACTGCAGTTTTATAGGTTATCTAATGTTATCATACACATTTTGCCATGAGACAGAGAAAATGTTGCTGTTTTACAGCAAATTTCCTGTAATTATACACATTTTGCCATGAGTCTGAGAGAACATTAAGCATTTTTAAAGCTAATTGAAGCTTAAATATGGGTGTGCTGACTGATAAAGGCACTGGATTATTGCTAAATGAACAAATTAAGTAGGCAGTGGCATGGTGCATATAGCCATAGAAACACAGTGACATGCCTCACTGTGGTCATATTCATGGCTTTTTGGGGGTGTGGCTTTCAGTTAGTTATTTTTGGCCACCCATCCCATGAGAATGAATGTCATTACAGTTCATCTGAATGTCATTCCAGTGCACTGCTTGCTATGAATTCTATCTCATGGTGTTTTGCATGTTTTTGCTCAATCTGATTGGGTGCCTACCCGGCTGGTACTACATATGTGAAACAGGCGCATTTCTACTGTCTGTAATCAAAAAGATCATTAGAAAAGGTCATAAGAAAGTGCCTCTTGATGATGTCATCAAATCCAGACGATTTACTATGAATCAATTAGGTATCATTCTGTACATGTAAAATAAACAACGAATAATACATTATGAGCTTTATGGATTACAATGGAATTAGGAAGGTAGGTTGGTGTAAAATGTGCACTCCTGTGTGTGATGGATATAGGATCTGTGTTGGCATGATGACTTACGCAATGCATGGCAGAGCACTGGAAGCCAATCCAGATTTCCCACACCCTTCAGTAATGAGGCACACCTGTACACTCCTTTAAATACCAGAGACGGATCTTAAATGTCATGTGCAATTAACGCTCATGATACCAGGCAGCACCAATCAAATCAAGCCCCTAAGTTCACACAAGGCTCAGCGAGCCGGGGTGAGATGGTAAGATGGTGATCAGGAACGGTGGACCATCAGCCATTTTACCCTCACCCACGATGGACCTCTCTTAAAGTTTATTGTCATTCAGCTGAACTTATCTCCATCTTCAAAACTCCATGTCTTTACCGAGGGAAAGGTTTACTGCTTCATGTGGTATTTTCGGTGGTGTACGTACTGAGAAACTGTCTAAGATGCTGAGATGGGAGGTTGTCCTTACGATATCCAGAAGGTTGGAACGCTATTGTAGTGCTTCCTTCACCATCATATACTGGAGGAGAAAAGAAAATACAAAATATTTCCAGGGAGTAAAATCATAGTACAAGCTCAATCATATCCACATAGCCCTTTCTGAAGACTGGTTAAAAAATGTTTCTCCCAATCCTAATACAATAGTACTGAGGTAACCTTAGAAAAAATACTGAAATACACTGACTCCTATCAGAGTAGCTTATATAACCATGAAGTGTGAATCAATAACCATTTAATACATTTATGCTAGTGGAGTCCTGTGAAATAACGTAAGGTCAATGTATTTCTTGAGAACAACATATATATATATATACTGTATATATAAATGGGTAATGTCTTGTTAGGTCAGGGATTTAAATAGTATAATGGTGATTAATTGTTTATTAGTAGAAACATGTAAAAGTTATTGTAGTCATGGATGACCAAAGTTGCCAGCCCAAAACAAATACAGAATGGCGTTGCCTTCATTTTTTGCTTTCCGTTTCCTCCCTGGCATGTAGAGTAGGTGAGAAGCCTGTACTCTGCTGCACTGCTGCTGACTGTGCAGTTACGTGTCCTGCAATCACACTAATTGGCCCCTTCTCCAGCTCACCTCCAAGACCTCAGCATGTTCATACAGATAGGAAAATAAGACTTCCAAAGAAAACACAGGCCTAAAATAATGAGATTCTTCAAGTGCTCTGAAATGTAACAGAAAACTGTGACATTTGAGTTTGAACCTGGGTGTCTCTTCTTAACAGTACATCGACAAAAGAACACCTAAATGCTTTATTCCTCCCATTACTCTGATATAATTTTCCTGTATTAGCCTAATTCCCGTCTTGATAATGACAGGGGGCACTAGTTACTCCTTCCTCTCTTTCCAAGTTGTAGGAATTCTTTGAAATAACTTTAAAAAATCACAGGCAGTAACTCAAAGCGAGCATGTCAAGACTTCTTCTGAATGAAAAATGATCACGGAGGGTAAATAAAGCAATATGACCAGACGGACCAGGAATTCACCGGATAAGTGTCAGCTGCAGAGAAAAAATGAAGCATTTACCTGTTCGTAATCTAATTTCATGATGGCTTTCTGTAGATATCGGACTCCTCCGTGAATGAGCTTGGTGCTCCGGCTGCTGGTCCCAGATGAGAAATCATCTCGCTCCACCAGGGCAGTTTTAAAATCTGACAGAGGGAAGGGAACCAAGGCAACAGATCAACAGCAAGCTGATATGTGGCTACTTATTGTCCCAAATGTTTAGAATACATCACATATTATTTTCATATGAATGTCCTTCTGCTGTAATAATGCATGATTGGAGACATTTTGTGCAGGCATACGTATTCCATTGGGTAAAAACGGCAAGCATTTTCATAATTCTTCACTGTGTGAACCACAAAAACGAGTGAAAATGTTTTGATAATAATTCAAGGACCCAACAAGTAAAGAAGAAAAAGATTAAAAAAGAATATATGCACTTTACTTTGTCATGTTTTTGTCAATATATTGTTATCTAAAATGAAAGTAGGTATATATTGCAGTAGAAATTGTCTGGCTTCCATAAAAGGATTTAACATTGAAACTGCTCGTCACTCCCACCATTAGAGGCTTGTGTTCTGTCCCTGACGGATAAACACTGTAAATCCCAATTTTGAAAAGAAGAAAGGGAAAGTAAAAGTGGATTAGGAAAGGGGGATGAGGCGGGGGTTTCCAAACCCCCCCTATTTCACCATTAGACAGTCAAAATGGATAAAGGAGAAAAACAGCTTAAAGAAACCTCTAACCAGCAGCATAGATAATTGATTTAGGATGTAATGGTAACTGCAAGAGGAACCCTCATCAGGGGGAACAAAAGAGACATCTTTACATTTTTTGGTGATTGGACTTTGCCCCCTGGTCTTTTCTAGGGAAAAGTCCTCCAAGTCCTATTAGCTATTCTGCAGTTCCATCCTCTGGAGCTGGCCTCTGAAGCGCCTTACAGTCTGAGCCCCGGGGAGACGGCTTGGAGGCAGCTTCAGCACAATGACTAGGAGGTTATGCAACATCAGGATGGAGAATATCCCCCCACCCGATGCTGTGAGGGGGGACTGGAACAAAAGTGTGCCGCCACTCAAAATCCCTGCAAAATGCGGTTACAAACTGCAGCTGTTGTGCTAGCTGAATAAATCGGATTCATCAGAATTAAGAGGGAGACAATTTGAGGCTAATCAAAATAGTTTTTCCTTAATAGTGTGTGATATCTACAATTAAGTGTTCATAGTTCATGTACTAGTAGAGAAATCAGACTATTTCACTATCAAATCACGAGCCCAGAATATTGGCTGTTGATGATACCCTAAAAGATTATGTATACAGTGCATTTGGAAAGTATTCAGACCTCTTGACTTTTTTGACATTTTGTTACATTACAGCCTTATTCTAAAATGTATTAAATCGTTTCCCCCCCTCATCACACAATACCACATAACGACAAAGCAAAAACAAGTTTATATACATATATTTTTTTGCAAATGTATATAAAAAAAAAAAAATTATATTGTGTTTACATAAGTATTCTGACCCTTTACTCAGCAGTTTGTTGAAGCACGTTTGGCAGCGATTACAGTCTCGAGTCTTCTTGCATATGACGTTACAAGCTTGGCACACCTGTTTCTCCCATTCTTCTCTGCAGATCCTCTCAAGCTCTGTCAGGTTGGATAGGGAGCATCGCTTCACAGCTATTTCCAGAGATGTTCGATCAGGTTCAAGTCTGGGCTCTGGCTTGACCACTCAAGGACAGTCAGAGAGTTGTCCCGAAGCCACTCTTGCATTGTCTTGGCTGTGTAGGGTCGTTGTTCTGTTGGAAGGGGATACTTCACCCCAGTCTGAGGTCCTGAGAACTCTGGAGCAGGTTTTCATCAAGGACCTCTCTGTACTTTGCTCTGTTCCTCTTTACCTCGGTCCTGACTAGTTTCCCAGTCCCTGCTGCCAAAAAATATCCCCACAGCACGATGCAGCCACCACCTAGCTTCACCGTAGGGATGATGCCAGATGTGACACTTGGCATTGAGGCCAAAGAGTTCAATCTAGGTTTCATCAGACCAGAGAATCTAGTTTCTCGTGGTCTGAGAGTCCTTTAGGTGCCTTTTGGCAAACTCCAAGCGGGCTGTCATGTGCATTACTGAGGAGTGGCTTCCGTCTCGCAGAGATGGTTGTCCTTCTGGAAGGTTCTCCCATCTCCACAGAGGAACTCTGGAGCTCTATTCCCAGATCTGTGCCTCGACACAATCCTGTCTCGGAGCTCTACGGACAATCCCTTTGAACTCATGGCTTGGTTTTTGCTCTGACATGCACTGTTAACAGTGGGACCTTATATAGACAGGTGTGTGCCTTTCCAAATCATGTCCAATCAATTGAATTTACCACAGGTGGACTCCAATCAAGTTGTAGAAACATCTCAAGGATGATTAATGGAAACAGGATGCACCTGAGCTCAATTTCGAGTCTCATAGCAAAGGGTCTGAATACTTATGTAAATAAGGTATTTCTGTTTCTTGTTTTTTATATATTTGCAAACATTTCTAAAAAACTTGTTTTCACTTTGTCATTATGGGGTATTGTGTTTAGATTGATGAGGAAATGTGTTTATTTAATCCATTTTAGAATAAGGCTGTAGCGTAACAAAATGTGGAACAAGTCAAGGGGTCTGAATATTTTCCGAATGCACTGTACATAGTATAGTATAGCCTATAGAATAGTAGCCTTCCTAATACTGAGGTTGCACCACCCCCTTTTGCCCTCAGAATAGCCTCAATTCGTCGGGCATGGACTCTACAAGGTGTCAAAAGCGTTCCACAGGGTTGCTGGCCCATGTTGACTCCAATGCTTCCCACAGTTGTGCCGAGTTGGCTGGCAGTGGATCTCTACTCCAAATAGCTCGTTCCATCTCATCCCCACAGCTGCTCAATTGGATTGAGATCTAGTGACGGGTAGGCCACTGTAGCTACCTAAATTCACTGTCATGTTCGTGGAACCATTCCTGGACAATCCTAGCCTTGTGGCATGGGGCATTATCCGGCTGAAAAAATCTATTTGTGGATGGATACACTGCTGCGATGAAGGGATGCTCCTGATCGTCAATGACGTTCAGATATTCAAATGTTGCCTCACTTTTAACAAGCGGCCTAATGTGTGCCATTAAAACACACCCCACACAATCACACCACCACCAGCCTGCAATGTTGACACATGGCATGATGGATGCGTGTTCTCATGTGGTTTCCTCCATACCCTAGTTCTCCCATCAGCGTAAAACAACAGGAACCGGGATTCATCAGACCAGGCAATGTTTTCCCAATTCTCCACTGTCCAGTGTTTTAGTTCCTTAGCCCACTGCAACCACAGTTTCTTGTTTTTTGCTGAAAGAAGTGGAACTCTGTAAGGTCGTCGTCTGCCATACCCCATTCGTGTCAAGGTACGACGAGTTGTGCATTCTTTTATGGGTCTTTGGGCGCCAATGTTGTACTGCACTGTGAGTTGACTAACTGTAGCACGTCTGTTGCTCTGCACAATTTGTGTCAGCCTCCTTTGTCCTTTCATCAATGACCCGTTTTCGACCACTGGCCTGACGTTGGCTGGTTGTCCTTTTGGGTGGTGGACCATTCTTGATACACACAGGAAACTGTTGAGCGTGAAAAATCCAGCAGCATTGCAGTTATTGACACTCAAACCGGTACGCCTGGCACCTGCTACCATACCCCTTTCAAAGGCAATTAAATATTTTGTCTTGCCCATTCACCGTCTGAATGGCACACATACAAAACCCATGTCTCAATTGTCTCAAAGCTTACAAATCATTCTTTAACCTGTCTCCTCCCCTTCATCTTCACTGATTGAACAGGCCTTAACAGATGACATCAAAAAGGTATCATAGCTTTTACCTGGATTCACCTGGTCAATCTACACTATATATACAAAAGTATGTGGACACCCCTTCAAATGAGTGGATTCTGATCTTTCAGCCAAACCCGTTGCTGACAGGTGTATAAAATCGAGCACACAGCCATGCAATCTCCATAGACAAATATTGGCAATAGAATGGCCTGACTGAAGAGCTCAGTGACTTTCAACGTGGCACCGTCATAGGATGCCACCTTTCCAACAAGTCAGTTGGTCAAATTTCTGCCCTGGTAGAGCTGCCCCGGTCAACTGTAAGTGCTGTTATTGTGAAGTGGAAACGTCTAGGAGCAACAACGGCTTACAGAACGGGACCGCCGAGTGCTGTGTCCTCGGTTGTAACACTCCAAACTGCCTCTGGAAGCAACGTCAGTACATGAACTGTTCGTTGGAGCTTCATGCAATGGGTTTCCATGGCCGAACAGCCGCACACAAGCCTAAGATCACCATGCGCAATGCCAAGCGTCGGCTGGAGTGGTGTCAAGCTCACCGCCATTGGATTCTGCAGCGTTCTCTGGAGTGATGAATCATGCTTGACCATCTGGCAGTCCAACGGATGAATCTGGGTTTGGTGGATGCCAGGCTAATTCTACCTGCCTCAATGCATAGTGCCAACTGAGGAGCAATAAAGGTCTCCGGCTGTTTTTCCTTGTTTGAGCTAGGCTCCTTAGTTCCAGTGAAGAGAAATCTTAACGCTACAGCATACAATGACATTCTAGACGATTATGTGCTTCCAACTTTGTGGCAACAGTTTGGGGAAGGCCCTTTCCTGTTTCAGCATGACAATGGCCCCGTGCACAAAGCGAGGTCCATACAGAAATGGTTTGTTGAGATCGGTGTGGAAGAACTTGACTGGCCTGCACCAAGCCCTTACCTCAACCCCATCAAACACCTTTGGGATGAATTGGACTCCCCGACTACGAGCCAGGCCCAATAGCCAAACATCAGTGCTCAACCTCATTAATGCTCTTGCGGCTGAATGGAAGCAAGTCCCCGCAGCAATGTTTCAACATCTAGTGGAAAGCTTTCCCAGAAGAGTGGAGGCTGTTATAGCAGCATAGGGGGGACCAACTCCATATTAATGCCCATGATTTGGAAAGAGATGTTCGACGAGCAGGTGTCCACATACTTTTGGTAATGTAGTGTATGTCATGGAAAGAGCAGAAGTTCCTAATGTTTTGTACACTCAGTGTAAATTCCGGCCTTGCTTCAAGCCAGCAGTTAGCCTATCCTGTGTGCTGCAAATAAATGATCCACATGCAAAAGAAAAGTAGGGAATGGACAGATAAAGCATTAGGAACAACTGGTAGACTGCAAAAGGCAGCTTATTCCGTGTCACAGCGTCTAAGGCACAATCTGAGCATGTGGCTCCTCCCTCCACAATGAGCAGATCAAACTCCTGGGTGTTGAGCAAGGCCGTTAGCTGGGCTTGCCTGGATGGGAGCTCGTCTTGGAAGGCCACGTTCACCAGTTCAACGAGAGTCGGGCCTAGACCATCAACACAAACAAACCAGTCATCCATTTCATTGTCATATGACTCCAGGGGACATTGCACGTGAATAAATGTGCTTCATTAGTATGCATATGTCTTCACATTCTTTATGATGGATTTTGTAAAAAATAAACCATGTATTATCTGTGGGAAAAAAATGGCAGCCACCACGAAGGAATAAAAAAATAATAAATAACATGCTAATTTATAATAAACCCTATACCCCACCCCATTTCCAAATATTGTCTTTTGAGATTAATGACAAAACCTGCATGCCACATGCATTAAGATAACTTTGTACAGTACAAAAAATATATTGCAGAGAAACTTATAAAGAGAAGCTAATACAGAAGCCTAAATACACTAAAAGTATTGATAGTATGGTATGGCCAGATTATCTACAACAGAACAAACAGACAAAACACTGCAGAAGAGGTCACTCAAAGGTCACTCAAAGGTCATCAGTAAGGAGATGTGAAGAACTAGCCTAATTTCTTAGCAGCATGTATAATGAGTGACATTGTATATAAACTGCTTAGAAGTTGCTTACCCATTAATGCTTTGGGATGATGACAATGAGCAAAATGGCATTATAACAAATAAAGAATAAGCAAAGTCTTTGTAGGGATGGGATTAACATTGTCAAACCATCTTCTGATATCTCATCATTTCTAAACATTAACTGTATAGGCCTAATACATCAAGCCATTTAAATTGAGGTCTACAAGGCCAAATATTACCAAGATCACCAAAAAGTAACCAAGGTCTCTAAGCCTAGTTGGTTTCTGCACATATTTGACTTGGCTGACATGCAGTTTTCAAGTTTCACTGTAGCATTTCAACAATGTGGACGCTAGAGGCTCAACTGTTTTTCTCTGTGTCCAGTCAGCTGTGTGAGGCCATAAAAGGCTACCAATCCTCCACTTGCTATGACAGCAGTTCCTTTGACTGCCTTTCGGAACGCTATGCTTCCTGCAAGACAAAATACAACTTTCACCGGGAAGAAAAAAGACAAACACACGTCATTATCGGCCTAGCCTATCATCATCATGATCTGTCTCTGAAAGCAGTTAGAATTAGCCTACCCCTTTTTCATTGCTTGTTCAGTTTACTGAAGATTTAGGAAATTGCTCTCATGGGCGCTAGTGTTGTGGTCGCTATTCTACCCTGACCAACAGTGGTGGTTTGGTGTGCAACTTTTTCCTGATACCATCGATTTCAACCAGAGCCTGGCCTATTCAACTGTTGCCAGGACAGTCTCCTCATCAGCACCACAAGTTGGAGTGTGCAGCAGGCACGAGGCGAGAAAATCCTGCCATCCAGCTGCTCAAGTAGAAAGCCATGCAGCTTATGCAAAGCTTGAGCCAATTCCCTCATCCATTCTAGGAGACTTCAGAAGGACCGAAATGGAAACATAGCAAATTATGAAGCAAAGATGGAATAACAGTAAATAGTGTCAGTGGCTCAGAGTCAGATACAATGTTGCCTCGTGATTTCATCTATTTCTGGTTCTAATATAGATCAATTAGAATTAGCCTAGTTAAATAACAGAGACGTGATTTGAGAGTAAGATGAAATCGCATCTAATCAAACCCTGTCAATTTGAAATACAAGTAAATATACTGTCCTAAAACAGGCTAGACCTAAATTCATACAAAGCCCAACAGTGAGATGTAGACCTAAATTCATACAAAGCCCAACAGTGAGATGTAGACCTAAATTTGCCTATTTAGATCCTGTTGTCTTCCACAATGATTAGGCTAGCTAGATTAATCATCAACAAAAAGATTTACAAAGAAACTATTGGTTTCCCTGATTTTCAATCCAACAGGCAATTGATTGTGGCATCAAGGCCACCTGCAGCTTCAGAATACATTTTGGGGAAAAAACAGCCCAACTAGGAAATATTGCCGCACGACATGAATATGCAGGGCCTCGATACCAGCAGTGTCATTACTAATGTTGCTGCCAATTACAGAGCATGTCATGACACTGTGATTCATGAATATTCATCAGTGACTGATATAGAGGCAGTGCTATGCAAAGGCCTCTGTCCCCATTTTACTGTCTCATTGTGAATGGCGAACAGGTACCTCCATCATACCATGGCGGCGCCTTCCAGCTGTAAGACAAGCTGTTCCATAAGGCATTGCTAGTTAACAGTATGTTATTTAAAAGTGTATTAAAATGATGAAGTGCTCCTTGGCTCTAAAGAGCACGCATTAAAGCATATTAAGTAGACATTTAAGCTTGTAAAGTGGGAATGTAGAAATGGAAAGAAGACGTAGGGCAATGGAATGCCTTTAGGGTGAGCCTGCTCGGGAAAGTTAAGATTCCTTACAGTCCGTGTCATGAAGTTTGTCATTTCTATCAACAAATATATCAAATAGGCTACTGTGGAAAATGTTTTACCCTGAGCTACTAAACTAGCCTAAATCTATGTATCAGTATGCAACCAAATCCTTTATCTTATTTAAAACTGCGTGACCTGAAACGTTGCACTGTAGTAAGAAAGGCGGATACTGGATAATACTGCCAGTGACGGTTAAGACATCAATAGGTTACCTGGGTCGTTCCATGAAAAGAGTGCCTTTTTTTGCATCCCTTGATATTTTAAGTCGAATTTTTGCGCCAATATTGAATTTTCTAAACGCCTGTTATGTTCAATGAAGTGCCCTTTAATTAAGATCACATGGAGAATGCAATCAATCTGATTTTCATTATGAATAAAGACTTGCTAAAGTGTAAAAATTCAGCATTTTGACTTGTCCCTCAGTGCATCCTCTGTGACTTTCTGGAAGATTTTAACCCCCTAAATGCCAACATTTCTCCAAATTTTGTGTACCATCATTATAAAGCCCTAGTTATTTTCTTGCTTTTTCAAAGTCATTTTTAAAGATAATTATTTATTTCATGTCATTAGTTGATTAGTATACATTTTTAATTTAACCTCTTGAGATGGGAAAAAGTATTTTTTATGAAGTTGAATATGAGCTCTTTATGACAGAATGATAAAATGTGGTGAAATCAAATGTTTTTTTGACCACTTCTCAAAAAACACAGAATTGGTGGAACACACCTACTCGTGAGTTGCATGAGCAAGTTGCAACTTGTGTACCCTAAAGACGATTTCAATATAATTACGGCTAGCCTACATCTCCCTTCCCCCTGACCTGTGCATAATTCTGGGTGGACACACTAGCTAGGACATTTACTATGGTAAAGCAATTATGTATTATCATTATCCATTTAGCTAGCTTTGGTGGTCTACTATGGTGGTCTACTAGCTAGCTAGCCACAATAAACAACTGGTTAATCTAGCTAATATTTAGCACTGACACAGACATGGTTGTTATGACAGGACAGGGCAGCTTCTGTAGCTTGCAGTATTTCTACTCTAGCAAATAATACAGTGTCCCTAGCTGTACAGTGTCCCTAGCTAAAGTTAGCAGTAATTGCAATGACACCTTGACCAACTTAGTCAAAAGTTGTCACCTCGTAGCCTAATGTTAGTTAGCTGAGCTGGTTAGCTAGAGTTACGGAGAGAAAACCACAGGTTCCTAATGCATGTCAAAGAAAATGGTTCAGAATCTCTGGGTGCATTCTGACAAGTGATTATGTATGCTGGTATGTGTATGCCATGGGGGATCTTGTGCTAAAAATTAATGAACTTACAGTTCTTCCGATGTCTCTGGCAGCTATCAACTTGCACAGACCCCAGGATCAATGATTGCAAAGCGTGAAAACAACAACTTGAGAGCCCGGTAGGCAACTGGTTGCTAGCAACAACCTCTTGGCAGTCGAACAAGGAAGTAGATTCATATAATGAGCATCCCAGTAAACCAATCAAAACAGAGATAAGAGAGTGTTGTCCAATCATGATTGATCCTATTTTATCTTGGAGAGTAACTGCACACCACTTGCCTCAGACTGACCCTCTATGTGTGCAAGTAGACTACTGTACAGTAAGACCATGTCCATGCGTGGTGGTCTATTTGTGACAGAGGCCAGTTTAACAGATGCTGACCTTGTCAGGGCTAGTGTTCAGATAAGCAGTGATGATGGTTCATGGACAGCACTTGTTTCAGCACCTTGGACAGATCTCTCTTATTTTATTTTTTTACTGTGTATGACAACGCACACTTTTTTTCCAGCACCATGGACAGCAACTTTTTGTTTTTACAGTCTGTCTACGGGCAGAACACACCCACGCGTGCACGCACGCACGCACGCACGCACGCTCACACACACACACACACACACACACACACACACAAACACACACACAGACACACACACTGTACAATTGTCATCTAATGAGTTCTAATATACTCCTGGGTCAATAAAAGACAGAGCGAAACACGCACGCACACACACATTTGACAATGATTAGCAATGTCAGTCTAAACTCCATCCACCACAGATTTAATAGCTATCATTTTTAGAAAATATATTTGCTCTGATTTGATTATATATGATTAGCTCCCCACGTCCAAATGATTGTCAATTAATTGTGCATATAAATGAGGTACTTGGTTATTCTACAGTAAAATGGGCAATTAAATTGCTAATTGTATTTTCATTTGAAACTTTAATTGGTAAATGGATAACAGTAGATTAAGGAATAGCAGTAGGGTAATAATGTACCGTAACAACTGAGACTTTCAGGATAAAGTTGTTGGACTTCATTACTCATTCTGGTTAGAAAAATACAAGGTGCTTGTTGTTGTGACATAATGGTGTTGGCTAATAAACTACGTTGCATTGGGTAAAAGAGGAAAATGTTTCCTTGATTTAAAAAAACAACATTGCATAATAATATGGGAGTATCTGTAGGTATATGCAAAACCTGAAATGTTCCCATTTGTAAGGTCCCACTGTCATAGGATGCCAAACCTATGATAAGTTGAGAAACTTTGCAATTGACTCACCATGCAAGAACTCCTGTCATTCGCTGTAACTGATGCACTTTAGGCCTACAACAAAGATAGAAGGTATTTTGTTATTCTGTTTTGAACACATACTATGGCTATCTACTTTTTCAGAGGGTAGATTGAATGAGATGTAGATACCATCTAGTTTTTCCAAGCACTCCCTGCAAATACAACACTGTTTAAAAATAATTTACTTGACTAACCTAGACTCATACAGGATCTAGGTCTAGGCTAACAACTTATGAAATTCCACTGAGCAGGAATACAGTGAAGTCTGCATTTACAAAACATTCGATTTTCCATGTCAGTATAGGTGATTTTATATGCTCCTAAAGCGTACTGGTGTAGCCTTAGTTCACTCAAGTCAGAGGTAAATAGGGATCTAATGATCTATGGGCGATGAACAATAGTGTCCTCTAGAGGTGAGTGCAACCATGAAGTGTTGTTTGGGTTCTCCCCCCACTGTCCATTAGTTATAACTATGTCATGACTATATCAGAGCTCACTGATCGTGGACTGTCTGTTCACAATCCCATGGAAATATGGACTTAGATGAAGACACAGGCTGTGTGTTAGTGAGTACAAGACAATTGAATTGTTGGCCTAGGCCTACTAATTTCCCTCTCAAAGCTGCATAAGTTTGTGCCAGAATATTCACGCTCTATCGCCCTTAGCCTCAGTGGCAGATCCATGCTACGAAAATAAGCAGGTGTGGAATAGGCCTACACTCTTAGAAAAAAAGGGTTCTGGATAGAGCCAAAAAGGGTTCCGTGTTTGCTTCATATATGACACCCCTTAAGATTCGTCTATAGAACCCTATATGGAACCCAAGGGTTCTATTTGGAACCAATGTTGGTTCAGTGAAGAAGAACTCCTGATCAAAAAAAAACTGACCCCCTGAACCCCACAAAGGGGTTCTATATAGAACCCTTAGGGGGGCCATATATGAAACAAGAAATAGAACCCTTGGTTATATCCTGAACCTTTTTTTCAAAGACTGTGTAGTGGATACACATGCAAGTAGGTCTAAACTAAAGACCAGCAATACTGTTACAGCACAATAACAATAGGGACAAGACTATGACTGGAGGTCTGTTGACTGTGTCAAAGCCGTCGTTTGTCAAAGCCGTCGTGTGATCTCCCTATCGCGTTTCCCTTTCTCGGTGAAATTGGCTCGCCCGTGACAACTGGCTCTCCACACTCAATAATGAGCCCTGGCCACGGTTCTATAGTCTGCTCGTGAGCAGCAGAGAACATGACTGACGGCTTGTGAAAAAGGTAGACCACACACTCACGCAATTATGGATTTGTTGGAGTCCAATTGAAATCAAATAGTTGAGTTTAAAGATAACCAGGAATAATATTGACCCACCCGCTATTAGCCTATCTAACCAAACAAAGTGGTGAACCGCTCTGGAGGTCACCACTAGGCTGATTATGACATGCATGGATAAACAAATCACCGCCACTATCACATTATCGAATGTTGAGCAAATATTTCACTTGGCAAAAAAATAAGGCATACGCTATTCGTGTTCAAAAACGGCTTATACGCGTACTGACATATTGCAACAGAGCTTTTACCTGTACAATTCGTGTAAACCTCTGTGACCTGCTGTGCGTCGTTCCTAGGCTCTTTTGAATACCTGGCTGCGGCTACGAAACACCTAAGATGAGACACCTGGCTGGTTGAAGCTAATGATGAGAATGATGTGCAGCACAAACAGGTGATGAACTCAGTCTAAACAGAATGACACAGTAAAGCTTTGCTTGAGTATATATAGATATTTACATTTCTGTTCATTAACCCGTTTTCTATATGTCAATAATGTTTTCCTATACATTTTATTGTATGCAATCACTAAGGAGAGCCGTCTCAGGTGTACATATACACATGCTATGCAACGGACTCGGCGTGTTGACTGGACCATGTTCCAAAAGAGATTGGTGCAGGTCACTGGCGACGCAGATGACGTTGAGATGTGAAACACGTGGGCTGTGGTGCACAGAGCTCACATAAACAAAGGCACATTGGCAGACGGGGTAGTCGATGGTTGTATTGCGCGCAGTGCTCTGAGGAAGTCGTATAGATTGCTTGGTATTGTTGGCTATACTCTCGCTCACACATTGGAGCTTTTTACAGAATTGAAGAAGACTATCTACATGCTTTATGCATGGATTGACAACCACGTTTCTGGTGTGAAAGAAGGTAGGTTGGTTTATTTTAAAAAGCGTTATGTTTATTTTAATACGCGGGTTGTGTCTGAATTTTTTGTTGTGACATATTGCTTTGTAGAAATGATTGGGAGGCATCGAAAACAGTTTTTCTGTAACAGTTTATTTCTCAGGAATTGTGTCATGTTGAGCATTGTTACTTTACACATTGGGAATGGTACTGAAGGATTTAGAATTGTTACATTTGACATTGATTGTTCAACGTTACTTTGGAAAGGAGAAGTTGCGAAAGTCATTGATGTCAATACCGTGGAGGGTGGATGTTCAGCGACAAACTTCAAAATTCTTCATTCAAAATGTCATGCTTGTGTATAACATATAACGGGCAACTGCGAAGCACTGTGTGATTTTAAAGCTCATCCATGCGGTTTATTATTTAACCTTTGTCAATTAGGCAATAGCCTAGGCTATGAGGCTCGCATAAGTAAAAGCATAGTGAACATGTCGGGATATTGTGCTTAATTGCTTAACGTGTTTCTCTGATGACACTGCGTTTTCTAAGTGAATATAAGTAAAAGTTATTATTTCTTTAGGGGACGATTCCAGAAAAGAGACGCTTT
Organism: Salvelinus namaycush; assembly: GCF_016432855.1. Lineage (NCBI taxonomy): Eukaryota > Metazoa > Chordata > Actinopteri > Salmoniformes > Salmonidae > Salvelinus > Salvelinus namaycush. Next base: position 10,658,779 of record NC_052319.1, on the reverse strand, counting down.
CTTGAATCCTGACACCATACACCTCCAGACAACATTGTCCATTTCAAGTGTCACCGAAAAACAGTCCCAAGACGAAAGGTAGGAGAGCTTATTCTACAGTATATAATAAAGAATGATTATGAATAGATCCAAAGTATTCCGAAATTGTCCCGTTTAAAACAATGCGATTTAAATAAGTTATTTGAACATAAGATCAGATCCGGATCAGAATTATTTAGAATTATTGTTATTTTGTACATTATATGGCATGTCTATAGTTTGTAGCTTGTAAATTGATTTTTAACATCAACATGTTGTCACTTTCGTTTTCAGCCATGCCCTGCATTCAGGCTCAGTATGGGTCATCACCGCAAGGAGCCAGCCCCGCTTCGCAGAGCTACAGCTACCACACCGCTGGAGAATACAGCTGCGACTTCTTAACACCTGAGTTTGTTAAGTTTAGTATGGACCTGACCAACACTGAGATCACAGCTACTACTTCTCTCCCTAGTTTCAGCACATTCATTGACAACTATAGCACCAGTTACGACGTTAAACCGCCCTGTCTATATCAAATGCCCCATTCTGGAGAGCAGTCCTCCATCAAAGTCGAGGACGTCCAGATGCACAGCTATCATCAGCAGAGCCATTTGCCACCTCAGTCGGAAGAGATGATGGCCCACTCCGGGTCAATTTACTTCAAACCCTCCTCACCTCACGCCCCAACCACACCAAACTTCCAGGTTCAGCCCAATCACATGTGGGAGGACCCTGGGTCCCTCCACAGTTTCCACCAGAACTATGTGGCTGCGACCTCTCATATGATAGACCAGCGCAAAAACCCGGTGTCAAGGCTGTCACTATTCTCCTTCAAACAGTCCCCTCCTGGTACCCCTGTGTCGAGTTGCCAGATGCGATTCGATGGCCCACTGCACGTCTCCATGAACCACGACAACCCAGGAGCACACCGAGGCTTAGACAGCCAGAGTTTCGCGGTACCCAGTGCTCTAAGGAAACAGGCTGGCTTAGCCTTCCCCCACTCCCTTCAGCTCGGCCATGGACACCAGTTGATGGACAGCCAAGTTCATTCGCCCCCGTCCCGCGGATCACCATCAAACGAGGGTCTGTGCGCAGTGTGTGGGGACAACGCTGCTTGCCAGCATTATGGAGTGAGAACCTGCGAGGGTTGCAAAGGATTTTTTAAGGTGAGCTTTTGTCGATTGTGAATTATGCAACTCAATTATTACAATTATTAATTGTATTATTAGGCCTGTTATTTTCTGTTAGACAGTTGTCGTATTGGTAGGCATGTTGTTTTTTTGACAGACAATTGTCGTGTTGTTATTTTAATATTCCCCTTATTATTGGTGGTGGGAGTATGCCTAGTAAACCATTATGCCTAGTAAACCATTATGACAATTGTAATACAATTTGGATATCATTTTCGTCAAGTCATTAAAAACTCTCAGTGTTGTGAGCTGTTTTTGTGATATGACAGTCATCTCTGGACTAGGAAGTGTCACAATATTCCCCATGGTAAAAATGAAATGGTCACTTTATTTCGAACCCCTGTTCAATGGCCTAATCTTACCTCTTTAAATAGAGGTGGTCTCAGAGGGCCGTAAAAATATGAATGCCCACGGATTTGTATTTACTGAATGTCTACCTCTTCGGTTCCTCGCATATATAACAGCCCGAAACTGGAAGGATGGAAGTGCTGTTACAATATCAATCATCCTATATAGCGCAGCTCAATGAGTGCTAGCTTTGTATTCATTGTACAGGCGCCAATGTCCATGCTAAAAGCCTGTTGTCTTCACCTTTGCAGCGCACTGTTCAGAAAAATGCTAAATACGTGTGTTTAGCGAACAAAAATTGTCCTGTCGATAAACGCCGAAGAAACCGTTGCCAATACTGCCGTTTCCAGAAGTGCATGGTTGTCGGAATGGTCAAAGAGGGTAAGGACATACTGTGGTCACTTTGATTGTTTGTGTCCGTGCATGGCCATAAAGCACCTGCGGTCCTGCGCGTAAAGTTTGCACGTAAAGCAAGTTTAAACTTTAGGCACAACAATCAAAGTTAAATACAATTCTATATTTTCTCTTGTCTTCCTTTTAACACAGTTGTCCGGACTGCTAATCTAAAGGGTCGAAGAGGCCGTCTTCCCTCCAAACCTAAAAGTCCCCAAGACGCCTCACCACCCTCGCCGCCTGTCAGTCTCATAAGTGCCCTTGTTAGGTCCCATGTCGATTCCAACCCGTCCATGTCTGGCTTGGACTATTCAAGAGTGAGTTTACCATTTAATTCCCTTCAATAAATTGTGTATGAACATAAACACTGTGTTGCTGATATATAATTAGAGTGAAAATACAACGTTTGAACAAACCATGTCTGGATTTATTTGATCATGTTTCGATGTGCATTTGTCACACAATTTATGGACTTCAAAAGTTGTGTGCAAGACAGGTCTGGATTCAAAACTTTGTCCGTCTTTTAAGGTGGCATATTTTACTTAAGTAAATCGCTTTGAAACGGAGAACTCTATAAAAAGAAGACATGAATTTAATAGTAAGAAAGCACTCCCCTCCTAGAAATAGGCTTTGCAATTTCACGGGTTATATATTTTAAAGGACCTCATTAAGCCCTGTTGAAATTAAATTCCAGTTTCAGTCTAACCCTGACTACCAAATGAGTGGAGACGACACCCAGCACATCCAGCAGTTCTATGATCTCCTGACGGGTTCCATGGAGATTATCCGAGGTTGGGCGGAGAAGATCCCTGGGTTTTCTGATCTTCCGAAGCAGGATCAAGATCTCCTCTTCGAATCAGCCTTTCTTGAACTTTTTGTTCTGCGCCTGGCATACAGGTAAGCCTCTTCGTAATTATGAAATAACCTCAACTATAATAAAGATCCACCCCCCTTCAAGCATCGTTGCTTTGGCTTTTATTAGCCACCCAATAATTAGGAGCCTCTTAAATCCCCATTTATTGCTCAAAGTAATTAATGACACTTTGTTATTAATTGCAGGTCCAACCCAGTGGAAGGCAAACTCATTTTTTGCAACGGGGTGGTCTTGCACAGGCTGCAGTGCGTCCGAGGATTTGGGGAATGGATAGACTCGATTGTGGAGTTTTCCTCTAACCTGCAGAGCATGAACATCGACATATCAGCATTCTCCTGCATCGCCGCTCTTGCTATGGTAACAGGTGAGCAAATACAGGAAATATTTCAATTTAATCCCTCTCCCAAGTGTTAGACTGTTTAAATGTATTTCTTATATTCACATTTTGGTAATTATGTTTTATTATTTTCATGTTACAGAGAGGCATGGGCTTAAGGAACCCAAGAGGGTTGAAGAACTTCAAAACAAGATAGTGAACTGCCTCAAAGACCAAGTGACATTCAATGGCGGAGGCTTGAATCGTCCGAACTACTTGTCAAAACTTTTGGGAAAGCTCCCTGAACTTCGCACGCTATGTACACAAGGTCTGCAGCGTATCTTCTACTTAAAACTCGAAGACTTGGTTCCTCCGCCAGCAATAATTGACAAACTTTTCCTCGACACTCTACCTTTTTAAATGGACTTTAAAACGGACTTTTAATGAGACCTCAAAGAACTTCCACAGACTCTGTTTGAGTCAGCCTAACACATTTTTTAGATTTTAACTCTGAATATTTCCAAGCTCCCTAGTACAATCCCCTACATTCTGATCAAGGATCCATGAAAAAGATACAAAGAAGCGTGAGAAAAAATTGTCCTCAGAAAACACACTGATGTTCGATTTTTTTATAGGCCTAATCCCCAGTATAGCCATTCGGGGAAAGTTTCCAAGGCCAATTCTCGACCAAGTTAAAAAACTTTCTTGCAGCTCTTAGCCTATTCCTTGTTGTTGACCAAACATCTGTTTCATTGACAACGCATACTGATATGTAATATATTTCATTTATATATATGCACATATATGATATATTATGTGACGCGTCCAATGCGTCAATTTATAACACTGTAAAAAGTTCGTTAATGACAAAATGCCATTTTTCTTTTATGACTTGTGCCTATATGTGTTTCTGTCAGGATCCCAGAGGTATGGAAGTGTTTCGAAAAGACGACGCATGTTGTAGGTTTTATAGACACTTGCTGTCGAGGAGACGTCTATATTATATACTGGACACTATGTAGTCTGCTAGATTTTATAAAGATTCGTAGTACTGGCACACCTTTTATGTATGACGCATATGTGAAAAAGTATCTCCATCTGTATAGATAAAGAGGGACCCATGGTGTTTGTAAAACTGTCAGACATTCCTTGTTTGTATGTGTTGTAAGTATTGTTGCTGTTGAATATAAACGTTTCTATATTTATTATTTTATTGCCAAAAGCTACATTAAGCATGGAGCAGTTTAAATGATTTTCAAACCATCATAATTCATGCTGAGCACGTTGTCTATGTTTTATGTCTTATAGACGTCTAGATAGTTATAATTTCACACATTAGAAAATGAACAATTCGTCCTATATAAAAGATAAATAAGTGTGCGGTACATCCTTTGCCTTCATGGTGTATTTGAGTAGGCTATTGCAATGCATTCGGTGCCGAATTCCAAACGTTTAGAGAGAAAGAGATATTTAATGTTTACAAATAAAACTTTTAAATCATTCTTTCTTGCGAAACAATTTCTCATAATTGATTTTCCTTTACAAATATTCTACAGGTGCATCTAAATGAAATTATTTAATCCCAAATTAATTAAGTGAATTGTTGCTTTCCTGTAAATATAGTGTACATTTTGACGAAATTCTTTCTCGGTATGTCTTATGGAATATTTGGTTTGTTTGTTCAGGCTACACAGAAATAAGATGTCACTAGTTAGGCTGTGATTACAGTGGATTTTTGATTACAGTGAAATAACGTACAATTTACATTAATGCAAAAAAAAAATCGTTTATCAAAAATAGATAACCCTCAGTAATTGTCATGAATGCTTGAAAGGTGTATGGTTTATGGAAGCGTTTCATTGAGGTAGGATATGTATGATTCAATGTATTTGATATTTATTTGCAAGAAAGAGGGGAACATTAGCAGTTTGCTAAAAAAAAAAAAAAGTCGGAACGGTCTTGGACTCAAAATAATTGGACAAAACGTTTAATTACATTGTTCATTCATTTCTCTTATGGGAACTGCGTAATTTGTAGCCTATAAGCCTACATAACCAAAAGACAAGTTCAACAAGTATTGGGAATATTGACATTTCAAGAGAAGTGGCTTGCTGACGTTGCATCCATAAGGTCCATAGCCTACGTTTAAATTGATAGAATAAGTGACAGCCGAGAACATAATAAAATGTCCCTGTCTTTATTTATGCAATCACGCCAGAAGGACGAGGCCGCTATCAAACCAAAGAAGTAAAACCGTCTCAAAACAGTTGGATGGACACCGTACATTTTGCATCATTTCTGACAGCTTTTGATATTTGATAACCAACAGTAGAATATCTGTCAAAAAACATAGTTGTCCGAAGTGTGATTTATCCTGGACAAAATAATGGACAATATAATTGAAAAAGCTTTTTGGAACGAAATCAACAGACAAACAGGAGTAATTCAAGTTATGAAAGGTATATTAGGGTATCTACTTTGGAGTTAGGGCGTATATGATCTAGGAAAATATCTAAATAAAGTATCATTATTTCAATTTAATCAGTCTCATTAATTTGAAGATAAACTATGACTGGCCTATATAATTATTGAAACATTTCAGTTTAAACTATAGTAGACTATTGCTTACTCGATGTCAGAGGCGCGTAAATGAGTTATTACTTCCGCATTGAAATAGGTCTGTCCTTTTTTTACTTAGAAGTTAACGTTTTTTTAAAGCTGTTTTGTCAGTTCCAGAGGTGTGCAAACACACTTCAGAGCAGTAGCCTATGCCGGTAGGCTATACCCTATGTACCAAACAAGAAAACTGCCACAATTGAAAAAGAGATAGCATCAAGTGAATTCATTAGGGCACTACTCTGAACAATATGAACGCTGTTTGTGCTCAAGTACCATGACCATTTTATAGAGCACCTTTACCGCCAACTAACACTTGCTCGTAGCCACATACTGTACGGAGTGCGGAAAGGCTCGTATCCCTCTGCTGATTGGGGATATGGATCTGATATAGACCTAGCCAAATAAATTACGGCGATGATGTTAATACTATAGTTTTGCCTTTGTCTATGATTTGTTGCAAAATCAGCCCCATTGGTATAGAGAAACTTCAGAACGTGTATGTCGTTCTGACTATGTAAATAGCTATTGGACCCTGATCAACCAATGTGTTAGTCTGTCATCTCTAAATCTCCGAAAGGACCTACAAAGGTGTCATATAGCCTATTGTAATCGTTTAATATCACTTTGAATCGATGTAATTAGGGGGGTTTCAATTGGCCATGTCTTGTGATATCAGATGGATATTTGATATCAGACAAATGCGTTTCTCATCAAGTAAATATGTCTTAGTGTATGTAATAATATTCCCCGCAGGGAATTCAACTGTTGATTCTTGACCGCCGCGGCAGCCTATTTCGAAGACTTGCCAGGTTTTTCTTTATTCTGCCTCATAGCCACAAACACAGCACAGGACCACACGTTGCACTAAACCCGTATTTTTCATATTTGCAATTATTTATTGTTTGCATATGAACGCACTGGATTATATATAGCTTCATATGTAGGCCTACACATAGCCTATACATTGTCACATAAAAGTAGTTGAGACATTGTTCACCATTGTACTGCTACATTACAGATGCAATTAAGAAACCACAGGCAAAAACCCAAACAGGCAATTGAACTATACTGTCATCGCTGGTCACATCACTCTCTCCTAAAAGGAAAGTGATGTGTGCCTCTAAGGCGATGTCTGGATCTTATCCACAAATGATACAAGATGTATTACATGATCAACATGGCAGCAGTATAGCTCGTCTTTAAAGTTCCTAGCAGAAGGCTATAAATTGTCTAAATAATTAGATCTTTACCGCAAAGTGCTAATTCCAAGACTAATTGTGATTACATTCAGAACCGGTTTGGTGACATTTAGCAGATCCGCTGAAAAGGATGCTTGCAATGTCTCAAGTTCATTTCTGTTGACTCCATTTGGTTGGGAGATGTCTTTCTCTGCACAATGAAATATGATATTTGTTTGTGGCAAAAACGCGTTTGACAGTGGCTGTGCAGGAATGCATACGTAAGTCCCATTTAGCTTAATTACCAGCATACTTAACATCAATACAAGGTTTTGACTGTACATTCTTACTGAAAAAAAACCCGTTATACATTGATTTTGTAATCCAATATGACTCATCATCACGTGGTCTCAATATTATTATTTTTCCATTATAGCACTATAACCTTATAGGATTATAGCATTATAGCACCTTTACAGGGTTATGCAAGTGCATGGTCTGTAGTAAGAAGAAGGAGAAAGCAGCACAGAGAGAGTGACAGAAATAGCATGGTCTCCATAAGAGACTGTGCCCAAATGTCCTCTGCTAAGTGCATGCACCTGTTCTGAGAAAAGGGTACATCTCATCCTCTGAGAGTGCTGCTAGTTCTCTGGGCTTCTATTATTCCTGCCGACCTATGCCGGTTAAATGCTGCATTTTTTCCTTCTTCCATGTATTCCCTCATCCTCCCCCAATTTATTCAGTGTCCCCCAGAATGTGTTGCAACACAGGTGAAATGCTATCATGTAAACAGTCAAAAACCTCACCTGATCATGAATGATATATTTAGAAAATCTATACAATTTGACAGAAATTAGACTGACCTGTGTTATAAAATCTAGAACAGATGATATCTTATCTTTCATGACGTCATACAGTGTAATCTATTTCCCCCTGATAGTATTAGGCTTATGCTGCCAAGAACTAACATTAGATGATGGTGGAAAATATTCCAATAGAATACCATTTGTTGTTATGATGTTCTGCTTGGCTTATGAACCTCTGGTATTTTGGTTGGGTTTAGTCACACGAATCCTTCCTGCAAAGCAAAATATTCATATGGAATAAATGTAGATTTGGATAAGGCAGTTTTATGTAGTACCACAATGAGTGTACTTTGATCTCTTATTTATGTGACAAGACCATTATATAGATTTCACATTTTTTATTTGACAAAATAGGAGCTCCACTTGACCAAATAAGTATTCTAAACAACTACTGTCAAGACTCATTTTCAATCTTTGACCATTGGTGCCTTTGAGAAAAGATGTTGGTCAAGCCCCTGCTCTTGACTGTGAGTGAGCTGAGTAAGGAGAGCAAGGCCAGGCAGTCTCTTCACTTCATAGCACTTCATAATACTTCATAACACTCTGTAGCACTTCATAACACTTCACAACACTTCATAACACGCCATAACACTTCATAGCACGTCATAGAACTTCATAGCACTTCATAGCACTTCATAGCATTTAATGTTCTTCTTACGTTTTTCCCTTGTCACACGTCCCTTCAGCTCTCTACTCTAGCCTACAGACTACAGTCTACTTACAGTGCCGTGAGGGAAGCTGCCCTCTCCCGTATCCTGCATGTGATGATTAGGGTCCGCATGTATCCCAGAGTAGGAGCAGGAGTAGGAGATTTAGCGTCAGTTTGGCCTTTTCGATCACAATTAATACAATTACATGGACTGGGGGGAGCTGATCCTACTCCTACTCAGAGAAGCTTGATTCATATGGCCCCTAACATAATCATACTGAAGCAAACTCTGAAACACAATAAAAAAAATATTTCTCACATATTTCAAGGATCTAGCTAATGGATGCTCGGCCCGGTGTCTGCTACAGCTGCTTGATGGAGTTGAACGAGACTCTTCTGCTTCAGCCCACAGGCCCACCATGTTGTTGAACTGTGTTTGGTTGCCCTGACTCCTTGCAAATAGTTATCCCTTCAATGCACGCCCTATACTGGCAGCTTACTTGAACATTTATTTTGGTAGTATTTGGAATTGTATGTGTTTTAATGATTATTGAGGCACCGTGGATAAGCACATCTATTGCTAAAATGTATTGCCGTATACTGAGGAAGAGTTCATACGTTTCTCAATGGTATTGAGTAAAGTTTGTGATAAACATCTGGCACAAAAATGGCCACAACCCTGCTTTCCAAGAAAGAGATTGAAGACAAAATATACCTTGCACAGAAGGGAATGGAGCCTCTGGAGGCCTTGGATCACCCTGACACACAGCGGCTTTATCATTCATAGGACTAAACAGACAATCAATTCAGCAGCCATGTATGGCGAATGAAGGGAAGCGACAAGCTGTGAATGATGAGGAGCCAAAAATCAAAGTCCTCTGTCCTCCTCAACTCTAATGGTCGTCAGCAAGCAAGACAGGACCAGTAAAATGAGGTTAATCATTTGCAAAGATCCTTTTAAAGAAGATTGACTGAACTTGATGCCCAGTCAGATCACTCATAAATATTTACTTCCTATTAACAGCTGTGGGTAGTCTGTTATTGCACATTGATTTCTGATGGATTTTTGATGGATGTTGTTAAAGGGATGGTTCACCCAAATTACAAAATTAGATATTGGTTTCCTTACCCTGTAAGCAGTCTATGGACAAGGTATGACAGCAATCCATTTTTTGGTATAGTTTCCCTGGCACTGTTTCCACATGCTAATGTTTTAGCATTTGTGGCACAAATCCCATTCAAGTCATGGGACTGACGTTAGCATTCTTCGCGCAGCATGTCCAAATCATCCGAAAGTATCTAAAATTGATTGTGAATCTCAACAAAGTCACTTATAGCAGATTTTAACAAGATGCGCGAAAAATGTTAACATCGGTCCCATGACTTTAATGGAATTTGTGCCACAAATGTTAACACGTTAGCATGTGGAAACAGTGCCAGAGAAACTAAACCAAAGCATGGATTGCTGTCATACCTTGTCCGTAGACTGCTTACAGGGTATGGAAACCAATGTGTCATTTTGTAATTTGGGTGATTTATCCCTTTAAATGATTATTTCAAGTGTGGTCAGCACACAGAAGAAATCCATTAATGAAATACTTGAACTGGAGTTATTCATGCAATGAGATTGATAGAATTATCTGTCTGGAGGTGGTTCCCAAATGTTTTTAAGATGGCTATTTATATGAATAACATGGATATCACAGTTCTTTTGGATAAACATGTCATAATTACTAAATATAACAGCTATCACAAACATAACCAAGAAAAAACATTAAAAAAAAACTTATTTTCAAGTTATGAGAAGCAACATGCAGCCGCACTGAACATTTGAACCTCATCCTTTGACCTTATTGACTAAATAAAAGAGGACATTTCCTTTATGGAAAGAGTTAACGTTTCCCAAGGCAGACATGTTTCCGATTCAATTGGTTTTAATGAACCCACTGCTCGCTGGTTACCGAAGTAGAAAGCACAGCCATAAATGCTTGATGGTAAAAGAGGAGATATTGAGGAGGGAAGGGTGCAGAATGTGTATTTCTAAGTGGCGAGAAAATGCGTCAATCCAGCTGGTAGAAGTCAGTGGCTGAAAAGGCAGTGGATTGTATAACCATCAAAGATGCACTAGATCTCTAGGGCAAAGCTTGAGGGGGAAAAAAGGATAGAGGACAAGACTGTAAACGTGCCGATTTGTGAAGGGCCCAATTCTAATGAATGAGCAAAACAGATCTGTGATATTAGGCTTGAAATCAGGAAATCGATGTGTAATCCACATTTTCATCACAAATAGGCTTAGTATATACAGTTGAAGTCGGAAGTTTACATACACTTAGGTTGGAGTCATTAAAACTCGTTTTTTCAACCACTCCACAAATTTCTTCTTAATCTTCTTAACAAACTATAGTTTTGGCAAGTTGGGTAGGACATCTACTTTGTGCATGACACAAGTAATCTTTCCAACAATTGTTTACAGACAGATTATTTCACTTATAATTCACTGTATAACAATTCCAGTGAGTCAGAAGTTTACATACACTAAGTTGACTTGCCTTTAAACAGCTTGGAAAATTCTAGAAAATTATGTCATGGCTTTAGAAGCTTCTGATAGGCTAATTGACATAATTTGAGTCAATTGGAGGTGTACCTGTGGATGGATTTCAAGGCCTACCTTCAAACTCAGTGCCTCTTTGCTTGACATCATGGGAAAATCAAAAGAAATCAGCCAAGACCTCAGAAAAAAAATTGTAGACCTCCACAAGTCTGGTTCATCCTTGGGAGCAATTTCCAAATGCCTGAAAGGTACCACGTTCATCTGTACAAACAATAGTACACAAGTATAAACACCATGGGACCATGCAGCCGTCATACCGCTCAGGAAGGAGACGCGTTCTTTCTCCTAGAGATGAACGTACTTTGGTGCGGAAAGTGCAAATCAATCCCAGAACAACAGCAAAGGACCTTGTTAAGATGCTGGAGGAAACAGGTACAAAAGTATCTATATCCACAGTAAAACGAGTCCTATATCGACATAATCCACTCAACAAGGAAGAAGCCACTGCTCCAAAACCGCCATAAAAAAGCCAGACAACGGTTTGCAACTGCACATGGGGACAAATATCATACTTTTTGGAGAAATGTCCTCTGGTCTGATGAAACAAAAATAGAACTGTTTGGTCATAATGACCATCATTATGTTTGGAAGAAAAAGGGGGAGGCTTGCAAGCCGAAGAACACCATCCCAACCGTGAAGCACGGGGGTGGCAGCATCATGTTGTGGGGGTGCTTTGCTGCAGGAGGGACTGGTGCACTTCACAAAATAGATGGCATCATGAGGACGGAAAATTATGTGGATATATTGAAGCAACATCTCAAGACATCAGTCAGGAAGTTAAAGCTTGGTCGCAAATGGGTCTTCCAAGTGGACAATGACCTCAAGCATACTTCCAAAGTTGTGGCAAAATGGCTTAAGGACAACAAAGTCAAGGTATTGGAGTGGCCATCACAAAGCCCTGACCTCAAGCCTATAGAAAATTTGTGGGATGAACTGAAAAAGCGGGTGTGAGCAAGGATGCTACAAACCTGACACAGTTGCACAAGCTCTGTCAGGAGGAATGGGCCACAATTCACCCAACTTATTGTGGGAAGCTTGTGGAAGGCTACATGAAACGTTTGACCCAAGATGAACAATTTGAAGGCAATGCTACCAAATATTAATTGAGTGTATGTAAACTTCTGACCCACTGGGAATGTGATGAAAGAAATAAAAGCTGAAATAAATCATTCTCTCTACTATTAATCTGACATTTCACATTCTTAAAATAAAGTGGTGATCCTAACTGACCTACGACAGGGAATTTGTACTCGGATTAAATGTCAGGAATTGTGAAAAACTGAGTTTAAATGTATATGGCTAAGGTGTATGTAAACTTCCGACTTCAACTGTGTAAAACAAAAGTTTATGTACTCATGTTTGTGAGATGTAAATTATTGTAAAAATAAAAAAAGAAGGCATCACTCATTTACACCCCAGCACATTTTGATGATTAGATTGAATGCATGGCTGCAAACTATCACTGTCTGATGTCATCATGCAAAATGTCAATGTGCTCAGATGCATTGGCTTGCTACCAACAAGAATTTACCCTGAACCTGTGAACTGATTTTTCCCCCTTCTGCTTCACCATGTGTAGTGAATGTCTTTAACACATCCATGCACATGTAATCTGCTCATGTTTGTCATGTAAATTGTGCATGTTTTTTTTTCATAGACTTCTCAGTCCAAGGCAGAGGGACAAACACCACTGGCACAGATCATCTCTGCTTTGAGATAACTTATGAAATGTGGACAATATTAGCAATAATACAATTTGAGTGTGACTGACCTAGCTATTAGTGTTTGTCTTGTTCTAACTCATATTGCTATCATCAATGTCATCTTGTGGATACAGGGTGAAGCAAATCCCGAAAAACAGTTGCAGATTTGGTATTCAAGCTTAAGCTCAGAGGGCATATGACACCGGTCAGTTGTCAGAATACAGCTGAAGTTCTGTGCTTTTTTTTAGGACAAAAGCAGAACCATGCCCCACAGATATTGCCTCAACTTTGTCAAGTGGCACATTCAAATGCAAGGCCTATGGCCAAATCAAAAGAAAACGGAGGAAATATTTTTGCCTGTTTTGACATGACCGTTTTTGAAAGTTCAAGCAGAAAACCAATTATAATGAGCAGTGCAAAGCCCGAAGCCTATCGATGCCACTCATAGATAATAAAACAAGAGAAAATGGAAAATAAGACTTGCAGTAAGCCAGTGCTTATAGCTGGTGGAGCTATCCACCCAACACTGGATATCATATTAATAGTGTCTGTTTGCTGTTGAGTTTCCAAGCAGCTGCATTCTAGTACAGATCAAATCAAGTCAGGATTAGAAAGTAAAAGAGCATGGTTTAAGGTAATCTATCCCACAGGAGCCCTGGTCCAATTCATCAAACAAAGCTTACAACTACACCCCCAAGTGTTTTTCGCCACTGCATGGCTAGAGGCACACATGCTTGAAATTATTTATAAAATACATCCATAGATTTTGCATGAGTGGAGGGTTCTCCCCTCCCACTAGTTTGATTGTTTTGCCTATGTGTATTGCGGTGTCTGACTGTGTGCGCGCACTTGAGTGTGTGAGCATGAAGAGAACATTTGTTATGCAAACACAAGTGTATTATATGACACATGCTGTGTTGGACACAGGCTTCCACATGGTATATATAGCTATGTTCATGTCTCAGCTAAGGATGATACTATTGAGAGTTCAGATTCTGTTGTGGCTGCTCTTCTGCCTGATCCTTTGTGGAGGGCCCCATTGAGCTCTCTCAGGGTTGAGGGTCGAGGGGGGCAGGGGAGCGTGTGTCACGGCAGACAGGGGAGATCCAGCACAGGCTTTACCAGAGCTTTGTCATATCACTAGGAGATTAAGGACAGACACATCTCAAACCCTGCAGAGCCTGCTGCAATAAAACACCTGCCAACGGCCAACCTTCTGGATCCACTCAACCCCAGCCCAGAACCACACGCGGTTCCTAAACCACAAGGCCTAACACTACAGCTTTACAATGATTGTTCTGATATAGATAAGGTAACAAGGACACCACTGAGACTAGAGTCATCTTCAAGTAGGTCGCTCGGGGAAAAGAGTATGTGTCAAATATGCTAAGATGTCATTTATCTTGTGAATATGGTTAAAATGATCCCAAGACAAAAACAGATCACTTCAAATACTACGTGAGGTTGAACGTATCGACTTACATATTCATTTAACTTAAAAATCCCTCACAGGAAATATTAAACATATGGAAAAGGAAAGTGAGGTTTGAGGAAAACTGGATATTTTACATGAAATCCGGTGAAGAGTGCTGACAAAAATGGTCAGCCTATGAACACACGTTCTTGAGTGAGTTCCTTTTAAGTAAGAGGAGAACGAGAAGGAGGAGGTCTCCAAGAGTACAAACTACGAGCAGGATCAAGCTCAATGAGCCTAGCTAATCTAGAAGGTCTTCAGAAATATGGACTAGAGGCTGGAGATATTTTCCCAACAAGAAGCCAAAAGAAGTGCGCAGAGAGAACACTAGAATCACTGACCTTCAAACAAGCTCTCCCTCCATATAGAGTATGGGAGACATGCACAATCCATCAAAAATGCACATGAACTTTACTCTTCAAATACTTCCTGCTTGAATAACAGTCAGTGGCTCAGCTGTGAATATTGCATAGACTCATATTGTATTCACAGAAAGTTGAATGGCAACTGAATAATGTGCAAATGTATTTAAAAAAAATAATTAATATCTTTAAAAAATATGGCCTGTGGTTTATGGCTCTGTTGAAATATCTTCTTAAAAAAAAAAAACTTCAATATTGTTACCTTGGGAGAATGATTTATACATATTTATCTATCATTGTATTTTTCTGTTTCATACGCTGTGGGAGTTACAAACTTGAGCGCTTCTCATTGTTTTTGAATTGTTTGAAAGAGGACCTTGCTCCTTAACCCCCTAGAGTCAATGTCCGTGACCCCACGGAAGTCTAATTAGCATAAGAAAAAAATCCCCGTAAAATCGGTCAGTTTAAGCTATTACATATTTTTTGGAAGTAAATGTGTTGATATGAATCACTTTTGAATACTCATGGTTAAAAAATGTATTTCTTTGTGAAACCAACAAAGGCAAAAAAAATGGAACAGAATCAATCAAATATATATAATGCATCTGCGTCCAGTATAGTAGCCATGAAATTGCCCTTCCCAATGTCCCCTTCCAGGAATGAAAAGATCCGTGTTAATTTCCAGGCCCTCTTTGATTGGGTGAACCTGGCTCCGTCTCGCGTGGCATGGCTACCACAGGTCAGTGGCTGGTGCAGTGTACCATGAAACAAACAAATAGAAAAAGGCACCTTGTGGCACTCTACTTTCACCAGCGACTGCAAGCCTGCCAGGTCCCTGTGACGAAAACCTGTGCCTCAGAAACAACCGAGGAGAGAGGGAGAGAGAGAGTGGGAGAAGGAGGGGTAAGACAGAGATGGGGGAGCAGAGGGAAAGAGAGGGAGAGTCGGAGCAGGGGGGAAGGAAAGGGGGGACCAAACGAGAGAGGGATCGGGAGAATAAGAGAGACAGGCCGATCATCCAGTGTGATAAGATGTGTAAAATAAGTCTGATTATCACAGAAGGCTGGAAGCAACAGACAGACAGTTGGGAGTCATCTCAAAACTCAGGAGGGAAGACAGAAGACAAGAGGTCACAATTATATCCCGCCCGCTCCTCTTCCCCTCCGTCTCATGAAGTGAGGTAATATATTCGGTTAGTTCCTGTATGGCGCTGAGGGGAAATTCTAATTAAGGGTGGAGGGAATTTTGACACGTGAAGCAGAGATCAATATTTAGCATCGTAATCAGCAATTCCTGATGGCTTGACAGTGTCACTGTGGTGCTCTGGAACTCTCCATTACTCACTGGGAGAGTGGAGGCAGGCCTCGGCTAACCGACCGGCGGACTCCTCTCCCAGCCATCATGAATCACAGGAAGTGATGCTCCATTTTGTCTTGTTTTTATCTTCAGTCATCTTTTAAAAAGAGAGCTGATACATAGGAGCACAAAGAACACAAATAACACATTGCAAAATGCCTGGGCTAGGGTAGGTTATACAGCGACATCACAGCTTTACCACCTCTAAACAGTTTTTTTTCCTCAGCCACGTCACCCGTGATACAAGTCAGTATTCAACGTCCATCCATGTCTGAGGACGTTGGGAGATGACGTGGAAAATGTCCATTAGGGGCAACAGTGAGCGCTGTTACCTTCAAGTAGGTTTCGGTTTTGCTTGGGCATTGTGGACGGGGATGGTGTGTGGGCGTAAGCATCTTCCTCTGATTCCGAAGGTTGGAAGTTTGAATCCAGTGATACAACAACATTTTTGAATTTTGTATTAAGCCTATCCCAGACCTTAACCCTTACCTTAACCATTTTGATGTAATGCCTAACCTTAAGATGTCGGAGTTTATGCCTAAACTTAACCCTAAACCTTAGTAATTTGGAGTTAATGCCTAAACTTAACCTTAAACACTTCTAAATTTTACGTTTGAGAAACATGGATAAACGTCTAATTCTGATGTGAGACTGTGAGAGCTAGTTGGTAATTTTATTTAAGTTTCAGGAAACCCAATTGGGTCATCTGAAGAGGAGACCCAATTCAGTGAACTACAGGTTCTGTAAAATAATAAAATAGAAAAATGTTTTCTTCTTGATAATGTTTTTTTTATAGTATTCATTTCCAACGCATGCACAACGCTCACACACACACACACACACACACACACACACACACACACACACACACACACACACACACACACACACACACACACACACACACACACACACACACACACACACACACACACACACACACACACACACACACAACCTAAACCCAACCCCTAAGTTTAAAATAGCCTTTGTCCTCATGGAGACACGGGAAAATGGAGACACGGGTCTTTTGGGAGTTTTAGAACACAAGGGTAGAAGCCAATCCAAAGACACATATATTCACACACATGAAGTAAGTGCAACATTTCCAACATGTGAACAGCACTCCAGAGCTGACACCACCACTGACCACACATGCAGAGCGTGTACCATGAACATGGTGTTGTTGCGCGAGGGAGGGCGAGAGGAGAGGGCGAGGGGGGCGACCAGGGTGTCCCCTGTCACCTCGTGTCAGCCCATCTCCCTGTTCCTGCATGTAGCTGACATGCACGTGGGTACTTACCACCCCAAGTTGCTCCAATTAAGGGCCGTCCCACTGTGCTGTCCATTGCTTAGAGTGCTTGGGCGGGTGACAAGAAATGGTCTGGGATCTGTCTCTCCGGTGACATAACGAAGGAATTTTAAGGGGGGATAGTGAGGCAAACACACACCGCCGCATGCTGGGCCCAGATAGGTAGATAACAAAGAGTCACTGTAAATGAGTGGCAGGGACCAAGGCATTGAGGATTCTCTAATTACTAGCCGCAATCTATCTAAGTCAGTGGCCTTCTAATTTGATTTATCAGAATGCATGAAACCCCTTGGAATAATGCCCTTATTAGAAGGACAGAATTGAAGGGGGGACAAGAGGTCCACGGAGGGGAGATGGGAATCTGGAATTTAAGCATCAATTACAGTCAAAGGGAGAATTAATAGTTGTTAATCCACACAAACTTGCCTGTCTTCACCACTGCTTTCCCATTTGGAGGAACACACACACACACACGTGCATGCACACACACACACACACACACACACACACACACACACACACACACACACACACACACACACACACACACACACACACACACACACACACACACACACACACACACACGTAAGCAAAAACACGTGCACATGCGCACGCACACACACACACACACACACACACACACACACACACACACACACACACACACACACACACACACACACACACACACACACACACACACACACACACACACACACACACACACACATACCAGTAAAATTAATCAAAATGTACCTTGAAAAAGAGGATGCAGCAAAAAACAAAGCAAAGAAGCAGAGAGAAAAGACATAAATATCTTTTACTCTAGATAGTCCTATTATTTAGCTGAACCGCAGCTCAAAGGTCTTTAACTCTTTAACTGAATTCCTGTCTGCCAAATTCAATTGCTGTCAGTCTTCTAGGGCCCACAACGTAATATGTGCATTTTGATTGAATTTTGCCCCAAAATACATATACATATATTTTATTTGGTTATCGAGAGAAAAAAATCAATACTTATATCTGTACCTTGTCATTTCTAAATGCATCATGAGCTAGCAAAATAGCCCTCTAATTCCATTTGACCAAACCACATAGGTTGTTCATTCTGCACTATTAAAGATTTTAACATTTACAATGTCGCTTTTGCCCATTGGTTGCTGTTGTTTGTCTCCCTGTAAGGAAAAATAACATTTTATACATCTAGAAATTGAATTAAGGTCAAACTCTTAACAAATTACGATAAATCAAAGCTGCAACTTGCTTGCATCGATGCTTTGAGAAGAAATTCAAAGTACATATCGTTAAGTTTTCAAGAACTAATTTAGATGCAGTGCAGCAATAAAAGAAGAAATGTATGTTATAATTCCTATTATTAAGTCAACGTCTGTGACACCTCACTACAAGAACGTTCATAATGGTGATTAACTCATAGCTTTCCATATTGTTTGAAAGATTGCGAATCATTGCTCCATAAACATAATTATGTATGCTCAGCCCGTCAAAGTGGGATTCAAGATAGTCTGGTCAGTGTTAAAAAGCTGTTGTGTGTTTCAAAGGATAGTGCCATTCTGCTGTTGCCACACTGTCAGTCACACAGAAGCAGTATTTGGACAGGCAGTTGAGAGGTCTGCACTGCTGCCAACTCCTGCCTTTTAAACATCCCTTTCTCAGCGAGACAGCTATGTGTTTAGTGCCAGTCAAGTCTTTATCGTTGCCCCCTCCTCCTCCTCCTCCTCCTCCTCCTCCTCCTCCTTCTCTCAAAGTGTCTGCACAGAGGAGAAATGATTCTGAGAAACATAGTGAGACCAAAAGGTACATTGTGATGGGTCTATCCCCCTTTTCGATAAAGAGGAAAGCCAATACGTGAACAAAAGCATCTGCGACAGCAAATTCATCAGTATTACTTGAATGGAGGAACAAGCTCATACAGCATTACATGGCTGACAGGGAAGATGAATCAGGCCACGGCGGCACATCACGAATCCTCATAGCCCCTCGTGGCCCGTGAAACAGACTGAAGTATGAGCGAGTAGCGGAGAGGAGATACCCATCACACGGAGACTGTCTGTCTGGGCCACCGTATTGTGGTCCAGTCCTGTTCGAGTGTCTCAGATGATCATGCTTGCTGCCAAAGTTGGGCTGATACACTTGACAAACCTCCGCCGCGTGACGCCATCACTCACGCTTCCACGGAGTGTCTGTCATCATGCTCAAACAATCAGGCACTGACACCTTTTCACGTGAATGAAGATCCTTGAGTAACTGATTTTTTTTTGTTGAGGATTGGCCTTTAAGAAAACCAGCCAGAGTAGCACCTCTCTGTATAAGGAGAGACTTATAATTTGCAATAATGGCACGCCAATGGAGGGAAATTACAACAAAAAAAGTGGATCTTAAATATCCTTTTAACTGGCAGAAACAGATCCATTGTAGACAGAAGTCTTGTTTACTTGGTAAAATGGCATCAATTAGGAGTGGAAGGCAAAATTAGCATATTCTCTTAATGGACTGGCCTTTCTTCTGCCGCTCGCTCCACAGTGATTGTGGAAGGGACATGTTAAGGGAGACTGAGAAAAGGTCATGTGTCTGCACCATTCAGGTGATCATATTTTTCACAAAACAGTTGTGCATTCTCAGTGGCTATTGTCATGTCATATTGAAGCTGATAAGAACATTTCTTGGTAAAAAAAAAATGCACTCACTGAATATACATTTTCTGACAATTTTATTTTCCAAGACAGCACATAAAAAAAATGAAATTGTAGTTGAGACAGACATTTACAGTTAGTTCATTCAATATTCTGAATATGCTCCAATGATTAGGCTCAAAACGTAGAAGTAAAATCTGATGAACGTTCATGATTAAATACATTTGTGACAGTAAAACCCATGAGAAAATCGTTTTTAGTTGTATCATATCACAACAACACAGTCATATTTTGTGACAAATATGGTGAAAAATATAAAATGTGAAGTAATGACAGTTCTTAAAAAACATGAATACAGTGCAATTGAGTTTTGAGACTTACATATGCTCCTTCTTCTGAAAAGAAATACAGACACAAATTAGAGAAATTAACAGGCAACTTAGTGACGTAGTCAATATCGTGACTGTAGGACTGAACTAGTCAATTTGAATGATTCACCAATTCATTTTCATTATTAATCGCGACCACCACAGTAGAAGCTAATTAATTCCAAAAATGATATTTCATCATCAATATTGAAATAATTGTCCCAGGAAAGTGCCTGTTCCCCCCCCCACTAAAATGAGGCAGGATACTGTAGATACCCCTCCCCCTCACCACTCCCCTCCTCCCTTCTCTCACCCAGAAGCCCCACTCCCAACACCCCAAATTGACTGGTCTTGCACAGTTGCAGCTGAACAAGAAAGGAATTGCTAGTGTCAAGACACAGTTTACAAATATGACATCTCCTCTGGCATGGCTGGTAATATGAAATATTGATTTATGTGCAGTAAAAGGTCTTATAAAAATGATCACATACACATGAGGGATTAATGCGCGGAAGATCAATATAAATTTCATTCTTGACGCTAGACTGTCACCTATGGTGAAATGCTAAAATAAAGAAATCAATATTATCTATGAAATGTCAAATTTATTATAATTATGTGGATGAAAGCTGGCCAAGTGGCTCCCAGGAGGTTGAGAGGGATAGGTTACCACACTCAAGCATCCCTCATGTCCCCAGTTCTCCCGCTGCCAATTTGAGAGCAATATTGGTGTAAAGGGTTTTCAGACCGTTATGTATGGCCATGTTGTAACAAATTCCTCCTGGAATATTTAACTGTTGAGACTGACAATGGGCTGCAGAGACCATGGCAGTTCGTAGCCTGCAGGTTGTGTAGTTAACAGCTGTTAGCTTTGGCACTTCTGCCTATTGCCCCCTGGATTGAAACCTGTCTATGTGGCAGCTGCCAGTGACAAGGAGAAGTGGAGAAGTCACAGACCACTAAAGTATAATATCCCCCAGCATGCATCCTGGATCAAAGGACAAGACATGTTCACATAGATAAAGCACTTGTATTGATTTGGATGCTATTATGGTACCAGTGCATTTATTGCTTTACAAAAAATCTAAACGGGAGGAAATATGATTATATAATGCATATAATTTTCTGAAACAAATATTTTGACAACTTTAAAATGTGGAATAGTATCAGTTAGCAGGGATGTGGACAAATCATACAATACAATGCAGTGCAGTTAAAAAGTTAGTGCAATTTGAAATGGGCCAAAATATTGAAGTATTGTATGAGCGAGACAATGAATATTGAACTACAACCTTCACAGCAGACTTCTGTTCTATCATTTCTATCACAACATTACATCAATTAACTCTGTGGCTCATGTTTCCCTTTCCATAGCTTGTTGTCTTGTATTGGCTACTGCTTTTCAAGTGAGTGGTACTTGTGTTCATTCAAATGTTTCCCATTACCAATTGATATCCTTTGCATGTGTTGGATCAATTTATGTAATCAATGTTGGGTACTGCCTCTTAGCCACCAAAAGGTCACAGACATGGGAAAGAAAATCATCTGAGGGGAACCACAGACGTGGACAGAGATTATTGGGCTACAACAACCTTAGCATGTTAGCTAGATCAATGATTTTAGACAAACCAACCCAGATGTAATTTTTTACCTTCTCATTTTAGCCAATTTTCCTTCGCAGCAAAGGCCCTCTGTACACAAGTGTGTAGCAGCTGCATAATCCCTTTTTACAATGTCAGGGCTATTAAATGAGGAAACAGTGCAGCTGCTAATATCCAATAAAGCCCTCACAATATCATCCCTATTAAACATTCATCTCTGTTGGCTTAAGGAGTTCTCTGAAAACGGGAGGAAACCATGACAAAATGTCATCAAAGTAAACATGTCTTTCTTCCTCAACAGAAGGAGCCGGACAATTTTCAGAGTCGCCTACATGAAAGCTGTCGTAAACGAACAGGGCCCAAACCTCAGAGAACTTTTCAGGCCTGCTCAGGTGACCACGGTATACCGGCTTGTTGCAAATTTAGAGGCACACGCCGCAGAAATGTGCCTGTCAATTGAAGCAATCTACTGCCACAGATATTAAAAGTGAAAGGGACGGAGGAAAATAGCAAATTGTGCGGTTACATTTAAAGTGGCTAAATCAAATTCAGAAGATCACAACTTGAGAGATAGAACCCAGTTTATTTCTCCTTCCTTTCACGGGCTTATGTGCTCTGTCAGATGAAAGCGGAGGAGAGAGTGGTGCTGATGGAGAATGGAGGGAGGCTTTGAGCTGGAAGAGGAGGAGGCAACGCTGCCTCTTGAAGAAGGGGGCCGAGGTGGTGATAACCGAGGAGGCCGCGGGAGCCCCTCTCCGCTAACTGAGGAAGGTGCTCCAACTTATCGGAGTCCACATGCGGGGAATGATTAGCCTCCTCTGGGCCGATTACTGCCAGCTCGTCGGGTCAAAAGCAGGCCAGGATGAAAGGGGGAGAGATGAAGCCTCCTATCCTGCCTCCAATCATCCATTACCAGTCAGACAGAGGGGCCCCCCCCCTCCCCCACCTCCCCTCCCATCTCTCTACATGGCATGTCAGTCTGGTACATATGAAAAGCAGAACCATAATCAGAGGCAGCACTCTCTCTCAGACTGATGCCAGGACAGGGACTGACCGCAGGTAATTTATGGATCTGACTCTCCCAACTCCTTGATATGTTATTTATTAATTTTAGCTTGTTTAGGAACTATCCTCATCTAGCTGCAGGATGACGCAAAGTGTTCCGTCTGTTGACACTATTGATGTAAGGATGCCAATCTTCAGTCGCATTAATAAAAATGTGAAGCAGCCCTCCAGATAGCCCAGTGACAGACACCAACAAAAAGGCAATCGGCACAGATTCATCAAAAGCACAAAGGTGTTCGCTGCTAATCAAATCATGTATTTCCTAGACTTCCTTAACTGAGACGAACCGGTCAATTAATCTGACCCATCGAAAACCATGGCAGAATTGAATAAAACACAACTAGTTCTAACAGCTACCACTCTAAATACAGTATTGTACATGTACCCACACTACATCTGCATCATTCTCAATGAAATGTCAACATTTTGAGGAAAATTAAAGATCGACGGTCGAAATCCAAGGCTGAAACTGTGGAACCGTTCTCCTCGTTCCCAAGTGGGTGGCTCCAGTCCAAGTATCCAGGGGCGCAAATTTGGTTTTAGAAGTGGGGGGGGCATAATATTATTATATACATGTATATATATATATTTTTATCCAGTTGGATAAACACTCCAAACAGCCTACTCGACTGCTCTGAGGCGTCCGCATGGTCCTAAAGCACACCGTTGCCTCATTTTGTATCACATTCCAATGATAAAACTGCAATTTCAGAATGTGTGGGTGACATGTCCCCCCCGTCCCCAGTCACAGTTGCGCCCCTGCAAGTATCTCTACCTACTGTTACACTCTGTATGCATTCCCAAGACACATTGGTATTATTAGTTCATCATGGGCCAGTGTAGTGCAGCTGACCAGACCCACCCCTAGCCTATGTTACCACAACCCTCAAGATTAAGGTCAGAGCTCTGGCCAACTACTTCCCAGTCTGCTCTCTTTAATACAGGATATAGGGAACAGCAAGGCAATTGTTTGAGGCTGGATCTCTGATGAATGGAGTGTAAAAATTCTCTCCCTATGCTTCCATGCACAGGTCAGTCCAGAGGTCTATACAATACAACAGAATAATTCCTTGTTCAAGAACTTCAATTGTGCCATTCCAGTGACCAATCTATTTGGCCATATGGAGAGCTTAGTCTCCTGGGAGGGGACCGGGGCGTCTCTGGGTGGATTTAGGGCAGATCAGTGAAGGGAGGCTTCACTCTGTCTCTCAGGACCTGCCTGGTTGCGGGTCAGCCTGCGGGTCAGCCTGGAAGCACTAGTGGGCACTGCTTATACAGGCTTGAGTCAGGCACTGACATGACCAAAAACACCACATAGAACTGATTATATTCACTGATACAATGTGGTTGATATGCCTTGATCATCTCACAATGCATCCACACAAGTCCACAGAAGGGAAAAAATAAAGAAAACTACATTGGAATGATCACACTGACATGCTTGCTATTCATTTTTTTGTGAGGATATGAAACCTGATGAAATGCAGCAAAAGCCTCTGGTAGCTACAAAGACATTTTCCAGATGAGATGAATTGCCGAACAGGAGCGTATAAGGCTGATTTAAAACAGATCAGGTAAAGCATGAAACACACCGAGAATCTCACTGACGATAGACTGCCGAAAGGTACTTATCACAGTGGGAGCCCGGTCCTTCTCTTGCTAGAACAAAAGCGGTCCCTGTTGTGTGCCGACCCAGTAGCGACGAACCTGCAGTTTCTGCTTTCAGAACCGCAATGCTCGTCAGTGGCCAACAACTTGACTTTGAGCCAATCAGAGAGCACAAACCCACACATGGGGGAGCCAACAGGAGTGACAACAAAAAGGAAAAAAGTTGCATTTTCTCCGTACATCCACAGTTAAATGTCATGAGCCTGTCACACTTCATATACAATGTAGGCTTTGGGATAAATACTTCTTCCAAGCTAGCTAACCCCTGTAGCTAGTATTGACATTATAATTAAATCACAATGGATTAGTTTAAATGAAACAGCTGCCTGTGTTACCTACCGAGTTAGTGCAGCGTCTTTAGCTAGATGACTAGCTATGTTGTGCTAGCTTGCGAATATGCTAACATTAGCAAGCTAGCTAAACATTTGGCTATGGGCACATGGGATTAGGGAGAGTGAATTACATAGTTTTTTCGTCGTCTTGTTAGGTAGTTATCTAGCTGGGCCATCTGGATAGTATCAACAAGGGCTTTCTACAAAATAGCAACATTAGTTCTATATAGACCATAAACTAAGCAACACACGGACATGCATTGCCAAACAACACCACTGCCACCTTCTGGTTTGGAGTATTTTAACCTGACTGATGACTTCAAGGTCTTTGCTATTTGAACACAAAAGAGATTGACTGCCGACACTGTTCAGAGGTGCTAAGTATTGTCGGCAGGCAAATACATGTTTGACAATCCTACCAGTGTGAGCTATAAGGCCGGTTTAAAACAGAGCCTGTGTGGCTGGTTTAAAACAGGAGCATCTAAGGTTGATTTAAAACAGAAGGCCTGTTTTAACATGGAGGGAGATCTCAATTCATTGAGAGATGTTATTTGCAATGATCCAAAGCATCTTGTCTTGTCCTTTTCACACGCTTTCAATGAATTATGTATCCCTCTTGATTTATGGTGGTCCATGTTCAACTCTTCTCCTCTTCATCCGGGTGGAATCCTTCATAGATTTTCCACCAGGAGCCAAGTGGGAATACCAAAATTGCTCAATTTAAGGAAGTAATTAAAACCGTCCCCAATCAATATTTATTTTCAGAAGGCCCCGGAGGGGGTTTAGGGCCTTCTTATCCCCATGTCTGGCCCTCTGTCTGGCCCTCTGTCCATACACTATCCTGTCAGACAGCTGTCTGGGTCTGGAACCTCTACTACTGCTGTGGCTAAACACTGGGCCAAGCTGTGCACACTGAAGCACTGGAATGACAGAATTCCAAGATGATAGTCATCAAACAGTTTAATTTGAACAAATTATGTAGTATTCAACTGTAGTGTAACATGAGGATCATTTGCTCTTCTGTCACTGATCTTCTGTTTGTGAGTCTATTTGAGAAAGGATCATTTTTGTCCTTTTACAATTTACAATTCACAAGAATGTCAGATCTGTTCTTGTGAATCTATCCCTTTTCACATGAATCTGTTCGTTTAGATAAAACGGCTGTAATTTCTTAATTAAAATTTAAGCTTTTGAACACGTTCCTACTTTGACATGGTACTCTGCTGTAATTAGTTTGACATTATAGACGTTTCACCTGTGTAGAATTGGCAGGTTCACCACACTGCAAAACAGGGTGTCTGTCATTGAGTAAATGTTATAATTGTGTAATTTAGCAAGAGTAAATGTAATAAGTCTTACATAGGTTAGTATCTTGCGAAGCTTTTTGCGAGTTCATGTCGTAAGTACGTTTTGATGCTAATGATTCAAACAAGAGAGTTATTTAGGTTCTAGTATCCAAGTAAACACTTTCCCCTTGTGAGCTGAAATAGTAGATGACATTTATTACCACTAGGCTAACATGAAAACTGAATACTGAAATGGAAATGTTTAGCCTGTTTAGCCTGACCAAGATGGTGGGTTACAAGAAGACAAGTTCAATTAACAGACTACTATCTTTGGGTCTGAAGCAATCGTGTTTTAATTTCATCTACGGTAGTGTCTTTACTTGCAATCTTTTCTTTAAGGTGAAAGGATCATGTAAAACATAACTGTGGTGACATGACAGTTTGCTTAGATTTTCGTTGGAGACTTATTGCTGCGGGCAGAAATCATGTCTGTGTCATTCTATATCATCAATTTTAATTATCCTCAGAAGTGCTCATTAAGCTTGGGGCACTGAAAGGACAGCAGTATCTGGGAAAAATTCCTCTAATCTATTTGGGACCTTAAGTGTGAGCTACCCTGTCCCTTGTCTGTCACAACAATAGCCCCCCCCCTCTCTCACACACACACACATTCACGCACACACACACACACTCAAAACACGCACGCAAGCACGCTTGCATGCACACATACACGCACACGTACACACTTAGGCACACACACACGTGCACATGTGTGCACCCCCCAACAACACATACACCACTCACACACCCACTCACACACACACACACACACACACACACACACACACACACACACACACACATTTCACAGGTACAATGTTGAAGAAGTTGTCTTTCGTGCTCACGAACACAAATAATATGTGTGATGCCTAAGCCACTCTGGTATTGACATGACTGTGAACCCAGCAACCCTTTGCATGAGTGCACATTTGGATGTATGCCTGCTTATTTAAAAAAAAGACTCTCTTGCTCCATAGAAGTGAAATGGCTCAGATTTGGACTATTCTCTCTTGTATTTGTCCAGAGTACCATCATTCGGATAAAAAAAATACAATTGCGCCACTTTTAAACCTCATGTTCATTATCTACAGCGTCATCTCACAGTGTTTGAGCATCACTGTTTTTAAAATGCTTAAACATTTGATGATATCATTGGGTAGAACTTTTTAACTCTATATATTTTTCAACATAGAAATGCACAGCTTTACTTATGTAGACACTGGTATTGTGCTGGAGATATTGAAAATCAGGATGAAAAGCGGTGGAATTGCTCTTTATAAGATTTCTACATTTGTCTGCAATGAAAGAAAAGAATACACCCGTATTCTACTTTTTCCTTCTTCCTGATTTCTGCCTGAAGGTCAATATAGCAAAAGTCAGGAGTCTCCTTGCCAATCTCCTGCTGTAAATGACCACCACAGACATTTAGTGATCATTATGACACCCCTGTCCCTCCTCTCTCACTGAGACCGTCCTCTAAGTGACAGACCACACAGAGCCCTGCCATTTTCTATGGGAGCTCATAATTGGCCATCTCCATTGGTGCCAGTTGGATTCATTGGACGATGGGATTGTGGGCTGTCTTGTCACGGACTGGCTGACAGAACGGAGGAATAGATGGATGGATGAGGGGATGAGGGCCATTGACGTGGTTCAGAGTTCAGATCACTGGCGATTACCCTGCTGCCAGAAGGTGCCACACCTCAACTGCCATTCACTGACCTCCCATCTGAACTGTGGTCCCTTCGTGACATGGGAACTACAAATCGCTGTTTTTCCATTACCAACAGTTCCCATTACTTGTGTACAAACAGGAGATGATATAACATACATCTGGTTGGTAATTGACTAGAATGGATAGAATCAGCAATTTGCTGTAATTGCAGTGTGGTAGTTTTAATTATGTGTCCTGATTTCTTAGAAGGGTTGAAGTTTGTTTAGATGAGTTGAAAATCACACCCTCTCAAATTTTACATTTGTACATTTGAGTCATTTAGCAGATGCTCTTATCCAAAGTGACTTACAAGAGCAACTAGGGTCAAGTGCCTTGCTCAAGGGCACATCGACATCATTTGAATCTCTGGGCTCTGGGATTCGAACCAAAGACCTTTCGGTTACTGGCCCAATGCTATTACCCCCCCCCCCCCACACATACACACACAGCTGCCCACACACACACACACACACACCTAAGAAAGACCATGTTCCTGTGTTGCTTCTTCTCTGTAGACATATTATATCTGAGGCTGACAAGGACATCCACAACTGGCATTACATGCAGTTCCTAAAAAAACATGAAGGACACAGGGGTTCACACATTGTGGACAGAGCAGATAATGTATGAGTTTATATCCAAGTACTTCAAAACAGGCAAGATTCATGACATATACAATTAAAATCTTTTCAGTTGCTGTGTAGACAGATTGATCTCAAAAACGTGCATTTGGACCCATTCCATTGACCCAGATTAGGCGTACTGCTGGATTTAAATTGCCGTTTTAACCAAGATTGATGATAATCTGGTTTCATTGACATGAATTAAAGTATTCCTTGACCATGGCTTTTTTTCATATAAGAAGTTTAAGTTACTGTGATGTGGGCCTGGTTTGGTGACACCTAATATTTGTAATGACTCAGGTTGAACTGAAAGAAAAGAACAAACAAACAGTATGTTTGGTTCCCTTTGTTGCTGCTGAATAATGGTGATGCGTTTATTTAAAAAAACTATAGTTCAACATTTGTCCCTGTGTCTTTCTGTGATCGGAAATCACTAGCTAATGTGCATGCCATATGGTTGAATTAAATTGAGGTAAATTGCTTGTATTATTCTGTGATCATTAAGTTATTACCAACACTAGAGGGGACAGAAAAACATTTGAAAAGATTTCCGCGCTAATTGCAATCAGGCTTCCGGAGGCTTATAGGTCTTGACTAAGGATTTCATGGATCTTCCTCTATGTTCTCATCTTACGGTAACCACAGCTAGCTACAGCTACAACGTTGCCAACCTGACACAAACATAACAAACAAAACGTCTTTCTAATGTTTAGATGTGACCTGTGATGTCTTACCATCAGCGTAGGTGCTCCGTGAAGGCGCTATTTGGTTTTACTTTTGCATACAGGTCACCTTTGCATACCTATAAAGTGTTGGCAAACATGACCCATCACGAGATACGATGAACATAATCATTTGTGATTGGCAACCTGTCAGAAATTAAGCATACAGAAATGTGTAAGGCCACGATGAGGTCTTGCCTCTATGAAAAAAACCTATTGCCCTGGGGTGAGAAAGAAAACCACTTCCTCAATAAAAAAGAAAGGATAAAAGAAAGAAGTTTGAGGAAATCACTGCACAGCTTTTATGTTTCACTCAGTCAGCTGAGTGTCAGGGATTTGCAGTCGTAAAGATAGTGAAAGCTCAAGAGCTGCTGCTCACTGGAATTAATCAGTTTAGGTTTCGGACCTGAACTGGAAATGTCAGACATTGCCTCCCAATTCTTATAGGTGATTTCTTAAAGCAGAACAACACGCTAATCCTACTCTCACATATATAGAAGGTCAAAGTTGGTCAGTGAGCCAAGAAATACCATATCAGAGCTTCCTTCCTTTTCAATCGCTGGAAGTATAAATTGTGGAATTAGTGTATTGATTGCACACTATGGCTTCAAACAATCACTTTTACAGCCTTGACAAGATTATTGTATCCACTTTTCCTGCATTATTATGTGTTGTGTTTGAGTTATTCTTCCAGCTTCGGAAGTGACAGCTTGAATTTATTCAATAAAGCAGGGCAGTTAGGGAAGCCAGTGAGGCAAAAAGGAGAAGGCACCGCGTGAGGGTGAGAGACAGCTTTAGTGCCTGCTAGCCTGCTAGCATGCCTGCCACCCCAAATAGAGAGGGATCTCTGCCCAAATATTGCACTGATCAATACCTTCATACAAACACAAGCCCATCATTTGTTATGCCTTGGGCAAATGATACTAGTGAAAAACACAATGAAGAGAACTAATGACATTTATGTCAATTTGCAGTTCCTCAGTGGAACATGTCCTCTAGTGTTAATTTGTATATTGAACTGATTCTCACAACTAAGCCATGATACAAGAAACTAAGACAGCCCCCCCCCCCCCCCCCCCCTCACCACTCGTTATAAGGAGCGCTCATGTTGCTATCTGTGCAGAAAAGCTTCAGAACTGGGAAAAATCTACAAAGGGATGACCCTGATAAAGCTCCTTCATATTCCTCCCTGTCAGTCAGGTGTGGAATTAACA